>NW_914544.1:0-1406 GCF_000209065.1 Trypanosoma cruzi
ATCCCCGCCGAGCTTTGCGGTTCGTCAGGATACGAGGGCAGGACGCGTTCGACACTATAAAGCTATTCAGGACACTTCGAGAAAACGAAAGCTTACGAATCTTACGACTGCTCACGTGGAGCGATCTCTGGTTCCTTGGAATGCCACGGCGCACTCCACAAAACAGGGTGCGTTGAGGCACGCAGCTCTAATCGTGGAGACGCACAATTTTGACCCACACGTGATCTTGCAGTTGGCGATGCACGTTGACCCGTTCGACCTTCCCCAGAGCATAGTTTGATATTTGGGGAGGTACACCACAATGCTGACCCAGGTGTCTTCGCTGGTCGCATTGATGTGAAGGGGAACCGTGAAGGGCATGAACTCTGGTTGAAGGGAGAGAAGCGTTTTTTATGCTTTTTGTCATCATGCTGCTACAATAACGCGACGCGAGCCAAAGACGTGTCCGGCCACTCCACAACATGCACGAACCATTCCGCCGCAGCAACAAGTCAACGTGCCCGTGTTGAATCTGGAGTGGATCCAGAGTCGGTTGCACCCGGCTACCCTGGAGAGACTCATGCAAGTATGGGGACTCTTCGGGCTGTCCCCTTTCCCTCTGCCCTCCTCCGGCAAGGCGCGCGAAGGCTCACGGAGGATTCCAACCGCTGACGCGCGATTGCTGAGGGAAGCGGGAATAATCGAGGACGCTTTGTCCACAGCAGGCGGATGGGTAATACCTTTTCGGTTGTGGTGGAGAAAACCGCCGGTTTACGACGACGATGGATTGCGTGGTCACGCGACAAGAACAGAGACGGCCCTTATGAAGCTGATGTTCCTCTTCTACACATTTCCCATTATTTGCCGCCTGTGATGGCTGAGGCCGCTTTCTGCCTGGACTTAAAGGCATCCTTTTTGCAAGCCCCTTTACCGCGGGAGACTCGGCATCTCTTTTGATGCCGCGTGGAGGACGGCACGCTGGTGGAGCTTACACGGCACCCAATGGGATACAAGGCCAGCTCAGAAATTCTCCAGGTTATTATTAATTCGGCAATTGCGGGGGTGACGACGGTGGTTCGCCCCCTCTGGGCCGCACCTCCATTGGTGCGTATCGACGTTTGGATCGGTAATATACGCATTGCAGGGTCGATAAGCGATGTGACATTGTGGGAGGTCCAAGTACTTCGTAGTGCGGTCGGCCGTCGCGCCATGACAGGGAGGACCGCGAATCGGGCGCCACGCAGTACACCTTCCTGGGGGTGCAGTTTGATCACACTCACCGTGCGGTATCCCTGAGTGACAAGTTTTTCCGGTCTTTACGCGCCATGTCGGCGCCCAATTCTTTAATCATCGCGGAAATGGAGGATGTGCCGTCACGCTTTTTGTATGCGGCGGCCATTTTTTGGGCACGTGTTTATGTGTCTACT
>NW_914545.1:0-1406 GCF_000209065.1 Trypanosoma cruzi
TCATATGCCTGTTTGCAAAGATGAAGCGGAGAATTGGTCCCACGTTATTCATGCGACCCCTCACCTCCTTCCAGTACTCCGCTTGCTCCTGCAGGGGCCAATTGCGCTTCATCCAAATGCACATTGCCCTCACATCGTTTTCTTCGGGACAATTCGCTACGATTGCAGTAGCGTCCATTTTTTTTGTCCACCGTTCATATTCGTTTTTGTCTGGCGGTGTCACCACAATCATGCCCCATCCCCTGCAAGGCAAACCGGCAGGCGGTTGACGACATGCCAATGTCGCATCGTAGATAATATACCCCTTCACCCCACGCAAGGAAAAAATGTTTACAACATCCTCAATCCCGGGGTCACCCTTGTATGTTGATAGCGTTTTGGTGGTCTTGTCAAACAGGAATGATTGACTCCCAATAAAGTACGCAACCATTGGGAGCTGCTCGACATCGTAGTGCAGCAGCTGGTAGAGGAGGTACGAGCCGGCGGCCATCGATTTCCCGATCCCGGGCGTCCCAATCAACACACGCCTCTTGGGCTTAAAGTAGTCCCCAGCGTCAGGGCTGAACCACTCGGTTAGATCGCGCTTGACGATCTGCCACACTCGATCCACCTCACAGTTCACATAGCAGTCACGAGTGGATTCATCCTCCTCCCACGAATACGGCCATCCCTTGTCCGAGGTGAGCACCATCAGCTTGAGACGTGCTGCACCGGATTGCTCCGCACCATCATCCCTTTCAAGAGTTTCGCCAACTGCATTGTACGTCCATGACTGCTGTGGTTCCCCTTCCCTCACATACATTCCCGTCCCCTCGCCGCCAGGAACTTCCACGACATGATGCCACCTCGCATTGTACACAGACTCGTACAATCCCTCCAGTTTAATCGGCGCACTCATCGCCATTGAGCTCATCAATTCAATGAAGGCTGCATCCAATAAACGTTTGGTGAGGTTATGAACGTTTGCTTTTACCTCCTCGGCAGCTAATGACCACTTCAGTAGATTGTCCACACCTTTCTCGTAAAGCCTGCGTACATCCTCTTCCATATCCATTTCATCCCTTACAGCCCTCTCCATCCTCTTGTAACGATCGCATGCCTTTATATCGCGCAGTGAAAACGTACCGCGAATATACCTTGTGGGGCAAATAAAAAAATCCCTCAGCAAGACATTCCGGTTGGCGGGCAAAAAGCCCATGCCGTCCAACTCCATCACAAGAAAATCATTCAATTGCATGTCCATGACGCGAACTCTTCCTCTAAAAAGCACATCTTTGATCGTGGTGGCAACGGTCATTTCTACTTTTTGCTGCCGCACTGTCCTTTCTTCCACCTCACGCCTTTCTTCTGCCTCATGCCTTGCCCTTTCTTTCGCCTCACGCCTTTCTTCCACCTCACGCCTTCTT
>NW_914546.1:0-1406 GCF_000209065.1 Trypanosoma cruzi
AACAACCCGGAATTATTCGCTGCTTGGAGGAATTTCGCGAGCTCCTGCCCACAATGGTGCTGCACTCGGCGGATCGTTTTCGAGCGGCTGCTGCACCACACGTTGTGGTCTATGTTTTTGTTTCGAATTATGAATGGCGGGAGTCAGAGGCACTCTCTTTCAATGTATGTTTGCGTGTTCACACACTGGACACCAAACAACCCTGAACTATCCGCTGCTTGGAGGAATTTCGCGAGCTCCTGCCCACAATGGTGCTGCACTCGGCGGATCGTTTTCGAGCGGCTGCTGCACCACACGTTGTGGTCTATGTTTTTGTTTCGAATTATGAATGGCGGGAGTCAGAGGCACTCTCTTTCAATGTATGTTTGCGTGTTCACACACTGGACACCAAACAACCCGGAACTATCCGCTGCTTGGAGGAATTTCGCGAGCTCTTGCCCACAATGGTGCTGCAGTCGGCGGATCGTTTTCGAGCGGCTGCTGCACCACACGCTGTGCTCTAAATTTTTGTTTTGAATTATGAATGGCGGGAGTCAGAGGCACTCTCTTTCAATGTATGTTTGCGTGTTCACACACTGGACACCAAACAACCCTGAACTATCCGCTGCTTGGAGGAATTTCGCGAGCTCTTGCCCACAAGGGTGCTGCACTCGGCGGATCGTTTTCGAGCGGCTGCTGCACCACACGTTGTGGTCTATGTTTTTGTTTCGAATTATGAATGGCGGGAGTCAGAGACACTCTCTTTCAATGTATGTTTGCGTGTTCACACACTGGACACCAAACAACCCTGAACTATCCGCTTCTTGGAGGAATTTCGCGAGCTCCTGCCCACAATGGTGCTGCAGTCGGCGGATCGTTTTCGAGCGGCTGCTGCACCACACGCTGTGCTCTAAATTTTTGTTTTGAATTATGAATGGCGGGAGTCAGAGGCACTCTCTTTCAATGTATGTTTGCCGTGTTCACCACACTGGACACCAAACAACCCTGAACTATTCGCTGCTTGGAGGAATTTCGCGAGCTCTTGCCCACAATGGTGCTGCACTCGGCGGATCGTTTTCGAGCGGCTGCTGCACCACACGTTGTGGTCTATGTTTTTGTTTCGAATTATGAATGGCGGGAGTCAGAGACACTCTCTTTCAATGTATGTTTGCGTGTTCACACACTGGACACCAAACAACCCTGAACTATCCGCTGCTTGGAGGAATTTCGCGAGCTCTTGCCCACAATGGTGCTGCACTCGGCGGATCGTTTTCGAGCGGCTGCTGCACCACACGTTGTGGTCTATGTTTTTGTTTTGAATTATGAATGGCGGGAGTCAGAGGCACTCTCTTTCAATGTATGTTTGCGTGTGCACACACTGGACACCAAACAACCCGGAATTATCCGCTGCTTGGAGGATTTCGCGA
>NW_914547.1:0-1406 GCF_000209065.1 Trypanosoma cruzi
CCGTCCGACCCTCCATGTGTCCGCACATCGTTTATATTTCATGGGGTCATCTGCGTGTTGCTGCTCCCCTCAGCCCTCTCATCGGTGCGTGAGTGCGGCCCGCAGAGCACAGTCACTCGTGTGTGGGGACTGAGAGAAGCACGCAGACATGACGGCAGTCGCGTCACTCCATCGGGAGAGTGAGCGCAGCAAAAAAAAACAAGAGGGAGCGAGATGCTGACGGGACTGCCAGCGCGTGAAATGAAAAGAAAAAAAAAGAAAAAAACAAAAAAAAACACGGCGGCAGGGTGTGGCTTTGTGTGTGGCGCTGCGGGTGTCTGCCCGCCCTGGCCGCAAGAAACAAAACAAAACAAGAGGGAAAGAAGTGTGTGCTCCGCCCCACAGTCCCTCGCCGCACGCCCACACGTCACGGCTCCCTCAGCGCGCCGTTCGTCGCGGCCCTCCTCATGAGCGTGTCGGTGGGTGTGCGAGTGGAGCAGTTGGGCGGGAAACACACAGCACCCCTTGAAGGAAGAGTGCAGCAACAAACAATTAAAAGAGGGAAGAGCAGAAAAGAAAAAACGTCCATAGTGATTGCCCCAAAAGCAAAAAAAAAGGAAATGATTTGCAAGAAAAAGAAAAAAGAAAAAGAAAAAGAAAAAGTTTAAAACGCACAAGAAAGAAAAGCAAATTATCTTAAGGATAAATTAGTTATCGGGGAAGTAATTCTGTGCAGTGGAGGTCGCAAGTGTCCCACGCGGCAGCCAGTCACTCCTCACAGAGCTGCAAAACCCCACAGTCCCAACAGAAGCAGCAGCGATGGCAGCAGTCTGCTCTCACGCACAGTGCCGGCATCGCCGTTATTCCCCTGCAACACATTTCCGAGACTGCTGCTGAGTTCCGCAGCATTTACCTCACTGTCCTGCGTATTAACCTCCTCCTCCTGCCCATCCATTCCTCCCGCCCTCTCCCCGTTCGCAATACTGCTCTCCAATAACGGTTCCTTTCCCGCCTGCTGTTGTCGTCCAGCAGTAGACGAGGACACGGTTCCTTCAATAGTCGTGTTCACCAGAAATGGAATGGAGGCTTTATTCGGGTTGTAAGCGTCAATCTCAGTGCTATCCAACGGACGGTTGTACAGCAGGACGTTCGTCACAGTCACAGACACGCCTTCTTGTTTCCGTGTCTTGTCTCCATCCCCTCCAATGTAGAAGTGTGAGATTTCTTTCGATGCCTTAGTTTTCAATTCGCATTGTTCATTCCCACCCACACGCTGACCATCGATGTACGCGGAGACATCGCTGCCGTTCCGTATCAAAACCACCACGTGTTGAGTTTTCTCTTTCTCCCAAGTGCTGCTGTGCTCCTTAGGGGTTCCGTCACCGCACAGTAATATCCACTTCTTTCCGCTGTCGTATGACAACTCC
>NW_914548.1:0-1406 GCF_000209065.1 Trypanosoma cruzi
TTTATCCTCCGTGGAGGAATCACAAAATTCAGTTTCCCGCCGAACTTTGTAGCGATACGGCGGATGTGACTTGCGTCGTTCCAATTCCACCGGCTCCTGAAAGGCCACAAAATTATTCAGAACATGCAGCAACTGGGCACGCTTCAGTGCTTTCAAGGCGGACTTCATGTCCTCGTCTGGAGCCTCACTGAAGATGCTCATATGCAGCAATTGAGCCGCCGTGGCTCGTTTAGAAGGATCAGGGTTAAGGCATGCGGAGACAAACTCCACAATACTCGGAGGACCATCAAACAGTGGAGAAAGATCCGGTATGTCGTGTAGATTCGTGACGTACATCATCACTCCCGCCGGCCCTGTTACGTTTTTCAGATGTGAAAAAGGCGGGTTATTCGTTGCCATCTCTAATGCTATACAACCAAGGGACCAGACATCACTTGGGAAGCTGTATCCGATAAGAACCCCATCTTCGTCTCTTTCACTCGCAGCCAAACACTCTGGGGACATGTATAGAGGACTTCCCTGCATCTGATATAACAGTTCACCGTCTCGTACTCGCCGGGCGGTACCAAAGTCTCCAATTTTCCCTTTCCCCTCTGCACTTAGAAGGACATTAGCCGTCTTCAGGTCCCCATGGACGTAATTCATGGAATGAATATATGCCACGCCTTCCACCACATCACGCAAGAGGGACTGATACTCTTTAAATTCCAAATTGCCTTTATTTTTTAATAACTCCTGTAACGTTCCACCGGATCCATATTCCATAAAGACACGAATAACGTTTTCTTCTTTATTCTCTTCACAATAGAAGTAGTGAATAATGTTCGGATGTCGCAGATTACACATGGCTGAGATTTCATTTACAAATTGCTCAATCTGGACATCTCGTCTATTCAATTTCATTTCCTTCACGGCCATCTTCCCGCCCGTTAAGATCTCCGTTGCCTCGTAGACCTCACCAAACATTCCCTTTCCAAGAAGTTTTCCACGTTTCCATGCCCCACGACTGTTCTTCGAGAGTGTCTCACGAGTCTGAAGGATCCGTTCATCCTCCATTTTATATTGAGAAATCATTTCTTCCGCCTCACGAATACATTGAAGGGCTTGAATAGGGTTACATGGCTTTTTAAGCGTAATAAAGCCAGCGGTTTGGTATGCTTTTGCACTTTCACCATCCATTTCTACGCCTGTTACCACAACCGCCATTCGCCTTGCCTTTTCACGCAACAGGGCAACTGGGTCAAGGGTGTCATTGGTTTCCCCAAAGATGGATTGATGTGGATCAATAAAAAGAATATCCACAACATCTATCAACTGCTCAATGTCATCCAATTTGTATGCAGGGAGAACGGCATGCTTTTGTTCCAAAGAAAACGACATAACATGGTTCGATGAGCCGGTGTATC
>NW_914549.1:0-1406 GCF_000209065.1 Trypanosoma cruzi
TGATCAGGTGCTTGCCGCATGGATCTGATGGCCTGGCGCCGCCAAGCAGGTAGTGGTGGGTGTCCTGATGCATGGTACTACGCCACTTGTTGGTGAGCTGGGTGTTAATGCATGACAGCAGGTCCGTGTGCCGTATGGGTGCTATTCCTTGCTCCGTGTATTGCCCGGTTGCCGTGGTCTGCGTCGCATGCTGATCTGCAGGCTCGTTAACATGTACTCCGCGATGTTCGTAGCAAAACTGCAGCTGCACTGACCAGCCAGCACGCATCAGCGACAAGAGACGCTGCCAGATCCGATCCTCCGTCCAGTCTGTATGACTGTGCGGGCCCTTGGTGACGGCGGCTAGAAGAGACTGACTGTCTGTAACCACAAGCAGGGTTTTTGCCTGTGCTGGATACGATGGACACTCAGCCTTTCCATGGCCGGGAGCAGTGCACGGGACTCCGTCGTGCGGCTGCATGGGCGTGTGCCGCCGTTGGTACTGACCTTCTCTATTATTTCCGAGGAATGCGGGGATGAGAGCAGTATGCCAATCCCGGCTGACGTGGGAATGCCGACACCGCTATTCTTCGTAATTATCCACGGTCCCCAGCGATGGCGTTGCACCTTGTCGCGGTGCTGGGCTTTGTTTGCGTATAGGAACTCCGCAGCAGGGCTTTGCTGCGAGCACGACGGAGACCAAGGTGACTTCACTCCCGAGAAGGTTCCACGCCATGCCCGGTGCGGGGAGGTGAGGCGGTCTGCCTGCAGACTGTCGGACAGAACTGCACGACCGTTTCGCAGCGGCCACTCCGTTGATATCGCCCGTGGCGGTGACGTTCACAAGAACCCTGCAACCGAGGAGGATGGCTTCATCAATATTTGGCTGCTTAACATTGCAGGCCTCTCGTCCGTGAAAAATATTGCATTTGCGGCGCGATTGGAGCAGCGTCCACCTGACATCGTTCTTCTGCAGGAAATAGGTAACCGTGGTGGCGTGGCGACGAAATTATGTGGCCATAATGACTGCCTTCAGGCCTCACTGGGCGCGGTGGTGGTGTTGCCGTTCTGGTGCGCCACTCTCTACCGTGCGAGCGCCCGTCGCTCCCTGGCACTGACCTCCTGGAGACCATTGCTCTCCGTGTATTTCCGCCGGGCTGTCGCAGCATTTGCGTGGCGAATCTCTACAACCCTCCCACAGCAATTGGTCAATAATCCGCATTTATCAATATCGTTTGTCGCTTGTGCCCGAAGCGATTACCGCGGGTGACCTGAATTTGCATCGTGAACTCTGGGACAGTCATATATACCATCAAGGACTGGAGGCGATAATTTCGCCGCTGTTCTAATCGATATGGATTTTGGGCTGGCAAATTACCCGACACAGGCAACACGGATCACACATCGTAATGCCTCGTCCCCTGACG
>NW_914551.1:0-1407 GCF_000209065.1 Trypanosoma cruzi
AAAACTTTGGCAACGATGATCAACAAAACGACCTTTCCATCATCCTTCAAGGCGTGAATAGGCAGCACGTAGCGACTCTTGGCCTCCAACCGAATGACTGCCCCGCCACCACCCACAAATGGTTTGAATTGTTCGGGAATGGGTTTGAAATCCTTCAAAAGGCCGTCAAGATTCGAGGTGCCGCTTCCATGCCACGCAAACTCCTTCTTCCCCTCATCCTCATCGTCATGCGGAACGTCACCCTCCGCCATCCTGGGCGTCCAACAGTCATCACCAGCCACCTTCGTCAGTGGAGCCCCTGACTTGCCACAACCCCCAACAAAGGCCCTTTTATACCCCCATCATCCACAATAGCTGTTGGGCGCAACAGGGGGCCAAAGCTAATGCCGTAATGATCAAACACGATGGCACTTCCCTTCGTCCACGTCCTTTTATCGCTGTCAATCGAATCCGCAGCACCAACAACACACGATTTACTATCCGTGGTACTTGTGTAACGCGCTTCAACAATGGCCACAACAGCGACTTTCACGTACGCAAGAGAAGATGCACGGAAGGAATCCAACGTATGTATCATAGATTTGTTCTCTGCATCATTAAACAAATCCCCTCCTTCTAAAATGATTCCATTCCTTGAATTGCCCTCCTTGCCATAAGTGGCTTCACTGCCGCACATCATCACGACAAGGAGGAGCAGCACCGCGAAAGTAAACGCACGCCGGGACATGTTGGGCCCCTGCGGCTCACTCTCTCCTCCTTCCCTCCTCCTCCCGCTGGATCCGGTCACGCGGCGACGGTTGTGTGTGCGGTGCGCCTTCACTGCAGCAACACGTGAGAGCATGTAAATATGTGCGTGTGGGAGGTGTGTGTGCTGTTGGTCCTTTCAGTGCCTTCGAATCTCACAGTAGCAATTCGCGCTTGTTTGCTTTCCTTCCTAGCGTGTGTCCGTGTGTGTACGATAAGTGAAGGAGAAAAACAGCGACAATACATCCGACACATCAATGGGAGCACAACACCCACGCGGAGAGCAGGAGACAAGACAATCCGGAAGGGACGGCACGGAGAGCCATCGCCCACAGAAAAGAGCAGCAACACGGCAAGTCGCAACAGGCCGTCGGTGTGTGCGGGCCAGCCCTCACGCGGTGCAACACGCCTCACACCCAACAGGAAAGGACAGACAGTGAGAGAGGGAGATGGATGGATGCCGTCAAGAGGCACTCACTATCAAAATGGCCCGTGAGCATGCGGCCACTCCACGCAGGAACACAGGAGGAGAAGATTACAGGGAAAGGCAAGAAGCAGCACAAACACACAAAAGGAACAAACACCAGTCTCGGGAAAAGCATCGCCACGGCCCTCGCCCTGGCCGGCGACTCCACACCAGCCCTCTCACACTAACACCATCGC
>NW_914552.1:0-1407 GCF_000209065.1 Trypanosoma cruzi
GGCGAGCCGGCGAGTGACCGGAGCCTGGAGGTGAGCGTGAGCGGGCTGTCCGGGAGCTACTGCTCGCTTGTGTTTGTGCACAACCTGCCGGCACACACGAACGTGACGGTCCGCGACTCGACGATTGTGACGCCGGGGCCGATGCGCTACTCGCAGCTGAGCGGGCTGACGGACGCGGTGGCGTCGCCGCTTGTGCTGCAGGCGACGTCGCTGTTGCAGTCGCAGCTGCGTGTGAGCAACACTGTGCTGAGGTCGTTGCAGGCGGGCGGGTCTGCGGTGTACGTTGGCGGCGGCGTGGACCTGCTGTCGGGCGCTGTGGTGCTTGACGGCGTGTCGCTGGAGGCGTCGGGCGGTCTGACCGCGTCCGCGATGCATGTGGCGTCCTCGTCGCGTCTCAGTTTGCGGAGCCACTCGGTGTTCTCCGTGACGAACGTGTCGGTTGTGAGCAGCGGCGGCGGCATTGTGCTCGGAGAGCGCCTCGCGGTGTTTGATTCGGTGCTGCGCTTCGTGGGCGTCGAGGGGTCTGTTGCGTCGTTGCTGGTGCGCTGCGACGGTGGGACGATCGGTGCCGGCGGGTGGCTGGAGCTGCGCGACGTGTGGGCGGTGGGCGAGGCGTCGTCGGTGGCGTCGCTGTCGGGTGTGATGCTGAGCGGCGGCACCGTGTCGATTGCTCGCTGCGCTGCCACTGGCGCGACGCTTGTCTCCGGGCCGACGATCACGAGCGGCGTCGTGTCGGTGCAGTGCAACCGTGCCGGCGGCCGGGTGCTGCGGAGCAGCGGCGACTACCGCTTGGCCGGCCTGCCCTCCGTGAGCGTGGTGCCGTGCGACGGCTGTGCGGCTGCGCTGGCGTGCTTCGATGCGCTGACGGCGTCGTTCTCCGACTGCGTGTGCGGCTGCCGCGCCGGCGGCGTGGGCGAGGCGTGCCTGCCGTTCTACGTGCCGCCTGCGAGGGCCAGTGGTGGTGGCGATACTGCGGAGGGCTGCGTGAGTGGCGTGACGCTGACGGAGTCGGTGACGGTTGGCGGCGGGCGTGCGACGGCGTGCTTCGACTCGGTGGTGTTCAGCGGACCGATCACTGTGGCGGTGGACCTGCGCTCGATGGACGCGTTCGCTGACGCACTGAACGTGACGCTGCGCCACTGCGTGCTTGCGGGCGGCGCGCAGCTGCGGATTGGCGGCCTCAGCGAGAGCACGGCGCGCCTGATGCCGTACGCCCTCGTCAACATGACGAATGTGACGTCGGTGGAGGGCACGATTGTGCTGCATGGCGCGATGCCGCTGCACTCGAGTGTGCTGCTGGCGAAACTCACGCTGCGCGCGACGGTTGACGGGTCGCAGTACGTGCCGACGACTCCTGGCTATGGAAGGGTTTCGGTACGTCCCCGCGCTTGTCCTGGACGGCGTCCG
>NW_914553.1:0-1407 GCF_000209065.1 Trypanosoma cruzi
GCGTGTATGATTTGGAGTCCTTGCTTGTGGCCGCTGCTTTACCGAATTCTCTTCCCACTTGTGTGAGTTTGTGTGTGCCAGGGATGATATGCCCGCACGTCCTTTTGTCAAGTGTGTGCGGTGGTGGCGGTGCCACACGGGTGCGGGACCGTAGCGAGCGGAATGCGTGGACGAACCCTCCGTGCCCAACACTTTGTTGTTGTTATTGTTTGCTCTCTCCAGCACTGTGCTGAGCGAATGGCACCCACTTGCCGTCGTTGCGGTGGTCCTCGTGCATGTGGTGTGCATCACACACCGTGTGGATGACTCTCTTGCTGTGACTGCCGGTCATGCCTGTGACCTTTGTCTCTTACTCCTATTCCTTTTGATTAGTGGCTAGTGTTCGACTTTAACTCAATCCAACTACGAAAAAAGGTATATAATCGATTCTCACGCGGAAGAGAATCATAAATAGTCTTCTCTCGGGCGCGGAATTCAACGAAGGTGGCTGAAGGATGGACGTGCTGGAGGGACACTACGAGTCTGTGTACAATGCGAGGTGGAGCCATGTCGTGGAGGTTCCTGGCGGCGAGGGGACAGGAATGGATGCTTATGAGGGGGAACCACCGCAGCCCATGGACGTACAAGGAAGTTGGCGACACCCTCGAAAAGGATGACAGCGTGGAGCAATCCGGTGCACTGCGTCTCAGGCTGATGGTGCTTACCTCGGACAAGGCATGGCCGTACTCGTGGGGTGCGTGTGAATTCAATCGTGACTGCTACGTGAACTGTGAGGTGGAGCGCGTGTGGCAGATTGTCAAGGGCGTTGTGAACAAATGGTCCAGCGGTCACGGTGAGACCGACTTTACGCCTGATCCGTGTGTGTTGATTGGGACGCCCGGGATCGGGAAGTCGATGGCTGCCGGTTCGTACCTCCTCTACCAGCTGCTGCACTACGATGCGGAGCAACTCCCTGTGGTTGTGTACTATATTGGGGATCAAACATTTCTGTTTGACAAGACCACCAAAAAGTTGTCAGCATACTTGGGTAAGGGCAGTGCCCTCGATGTTGTGGACAGGCTATCTTGGAGCGGGGTGAAGGGGTATATTATTTACGACGTGGCGGAGGAGGTGTGTCGTCCGTCTGTTGGTTTGCCCTGCAACAGGTGGGGCATGATTGTGATAACATCACCGAACGAGAATAAATACGAATTGTGGGAGAACCAAAACTTACCCGTACACATTGTAATGAATTGTCCTGACGAGAGCGATGTGAAGGCAATGTGCGTTTGGGAACAACGCAGTAAGCCTCCGCAGCAGCAAGCGGAATACTGGCGAGAGGTGAAGGGTCGCATGGATAAAGTGGGACCGATTCCTCGCCACATCCTTGATGAGCAAGCATATGATGATCGGATTGAGAAGTGTCAC
>NW_914554.1:0-1407 GCF_000209065.1 Trypanosoma cruzi
ACACTGGACACCAAACAACCCTGAATTATCCGCTGCTTGGAGGAATTTCGCGAGCTCTTGCCCACACGGGTGCTGCACTCGGCTGATCGTTTTCGAGTGGCTGCTGCATCACACGTTGTGGTCCAAATTTTTGTTTCCGATTGTGAATGGTGGGAGTCAGAGACACTCTCTGTCAATATCTGTTTGCGTGTTCACACACTGGACACCAAACAACCCTGAACTATCCGCTGCTTGGAGGAATTTCGCGAGCTGTTGCCCACAAGGGTGCTGCACTCGGCTGATCGTTTTCGAGCGGCTGCTGCATCACACGTTGTGGTCCAAATTTTTGTTTCCGATTGTGAATGGTGGGAGTCAGAGACACTCTCTGTCAATATCTGTTTGCGTGTTCATACACTGGACACCAAACAACCCTGAATTATCCGCTGCTTGGAGGAATTTCGCGAGCTCTTGCCCACACGGGTGCTGCACTCGGCTGATCGTTTTCGAGCGGCTGCTGCATCACACGTTGTGGTCCAAATTTTTGTTTCCGATTGTGAATGGTGGGAGTCAGAGACACTCTCTTTCAATATCTGTTTGCGTGTTCATACACTGGACACCAAACAACCCTGAACTATCCGCTGCTTGGAGGAATTTCGCGAGCTCTTGCCCACACGGGTGCTGCACTCGGCTAATCGTTTTCGAGCGGCCGCTGCATCACACGTTGTGGTCCAAATTTTTGTTTCCGATTGTGAATGGTGGGAGTCAGAGACACTCTCTGTCAATATCTGTTTGCGTGTTCACACACTGGACACCAAACAACCCTGAATTATCCGCTGCTTGGAGGAATTTCGCGAGCTCTTGCCCACATGGGTGCTGCACTCGGCTAATCGTTTTCGAGCGGCCGCTGCATCACACGTTGTGGTCCAAATTTTTGTTTCCGATTGTGAATGGTGGGAGTCAGAGACACTCTCTGTCAATATCTGTTTGCGTGTTCATACACTGGACACCAAACAACCCTGAATTATCCGCTGCTTGGAGGAATTTCGCGAGCTCTTGCCCACATGGGTGCTGCACTCGGCTAATCGTTTTCGAGCGGCCGCTGCATCACACGTTGTGGTCCAAATTTTTGTTTCCGATTGTGAATGGTGGGAGTCAGAGACACTCTCTGTCAATATCTGTTTGCGTGTTCATACACTGGACACCAAACAACCCTGAACTATCCGCTGCTTGGAGGAATTTCGCGAGCTCTTGCCCACACGGGTGCTGCACTCGGCTGATCGTTTTCGAGCGGCCGCTGCATCACACGTTGTGGTCCAAATTTTTGTTTCCGATTGTGAATGGTGGGAGTCAGAGACACTCTCTGTCAATATCTGTTTGCGTGTTCACACACTGGACACCAAACAACCCTGAACTATCCGCTGCTTGGAG
>NW_914555.1:0-1407 GCF_000209065.1 Trypanosoma cruzi
CTCTGACTCCCACCATTCACAATCGGAAACAAAAATTTGGACCACAACGTGTGATGCAGCAGCCGCTCGAAAACGATCAGCCGAGTGCACCACCCGTGTGGACAAGAGCTCGCGAAATTCCTCCAAGCAGCGGATAGTTCAGGGTTGTTTGGTGTCCAGTGTGTGAACACGCAAACAGATATTGACAGAGAGTGCCTCTGACTCCCACCATTCACAATAGGAAACAAAAATTTGGACCACAACGTGTGATGCAGCAGCCGCTCGAAAACGATCAGCCGAGTGCAGCACCCGTGTGGGCAAGAGCTCGCGAAATTCCTCCAAGCAGCGGATAGTTCAGGGTTGTTTGGTGTCCAGTGTGTGAACACGCAAACAGATAGTGACAGAGAGTGCCTCTGACTCCCACCATTCACAATCGGAAACAAAAATTTGGACCACAACGTGTGATGCAGCAGCCGCTCGAAAACGATCAGCCGAGTGCAGCACCCGTGTGGGCAAGAGCTCGCGAAATTCCTCCAAGCAGCGGATAGTTCAGGGTTGTTTGGTGTCCAGTGTGTGAACACGCAAACAGATATTGACAGAGAGTGCCTCTGACTCCCACCATTCACAATAGGAAACAAAAATTTGGACCACAACGTGTGATGCAGCAGCCGCTCGAAAACGATCAGCCGAGTGCAGCACCCGTGTGGACAAGAGCTCGCGAAATTCCTCCAAGCAGCGGATAGTTCAGGGTTGTTTGGTGTCCAGTGTATGAACACGCAAACAGATATTGACAGAGAGTGCCTCTGACTCCCACCATTCACAATCGGAAACAAAAATTTGGACCACAACGTGTGATGCAGCAGCCGCTCGAAAACGATCAGCCGAGTGCAGCACCCGTGTGGGACAAGAGCTCGCGAAATTCCTCCAAGCAGCGGATAGTTCAGGGTTGTTTGGTGTCCAGTGTGTGAACACGCAAACAGATAGTGACAGAGAGTGCCTCTGACTCCCACCATTCACAATAGGAAACAAAAATTTGGACCACAACGTGTGATGCAGCAGCCGCTCGAAAACGATCAGCCGAGTGCACCACCCGTGTGGACAAGAGCTCGCGAAATTCCTCCAAGCAGCGGATAGTTCAGGGTTGTTTGGTGTCCAGTGTGTGAACACGCAAACAGATAGTGACAGAGAGTGCCTCTGACTCCCACCATTCACAATAGGAAACAAAAATTTGGACCACAACGTGTGATGCAGCAGCCGCTCGAAAACGATCAGCCGAGTGCAGCACCCGTGTGGACAAGAGCTCGCGAAATTCCTCCAAGCAGCGGATAGTTCAGGGTTGTTTGGTGTCCAGTGTATGAACACGCAAACAGATATTGACAGAGAGTGCCTCTGACTCCCACCATTCACAATAGGAAACAAAAATTTGAC
>NW_914556.1:0-1407 GCF_000209065.1 Trypanosoma cruzi
TACATGAATACATGAATACATGAATACATGAATACATGAATACATGAATACATGAGTACATGAATACATGAATACATGAATACATGAATACATGAATACATGAATACATGAGTCCATGAATACATGAATACATGAATACATGAATACATGAGTCCATGAATACATGAATACATGAATACATGAATACATGAATACATGAATACATGAATACATGAATACATGAATACATGAATACATGAATACATGAGTCCATGAATACATGAGTCCATGAATACATGAATACATGAGTCCATGAATACATGAATACATGAATACATGAATACATGAATACATGAATACATGAATACATGAATACATGAATACATGAATACATGAGTCCATGAATACATGAATACATGAATACATGAATACATGAGTCCATGAATACATGAATACATGAATACATGAATACATGAATACATGAATACATGAGTCCATGAATACATGAATACATGAATACATGAATACATGAGTCCATGAATACATGAGTCCATGAATACATGAATACATGAATACATGAATACATGAATACATGAATACATGAATACATGAATACATGAATACATGAATACATGAATACATGAATACATGAATACATGAATACATGAATACATGAATACATGAATACATGAATACATGAATACATGAATACATGAGTCCATGAATACATGAATACATGAATACATGAATACATGAATACATGAGTCCATGAGTCCAGGAATACATGAATACATGAATACATGAGTCCATGAATACATGAATACATGAATACATGAATACATGAGTCCATGAATACATGAATACATGAATACATGAATACATGAATACATGAATACATGAATACATGAATACATGAATACATGAATACATGAGTCCATGAATACATGAATACATGAATACATGAATACATGAATACATGAATACATGAATACATGAATACATGAATACATGAATACATGAATACATGAATACATGAATACATGAATACATGAATACATGAATACATGAATACATGAGTCCATGAATACATGAATACATGAATACATGAATACATGAATACATGAATACATGAATACATGAATACATGAATACATGAATACATGAATACATGAATACATGAATACATGAATACATGAATACATGAATACATGAATACATGAATACATGAATACATGAATACATGAGTCCATGAATACATGAATACATGAATACATGAATACATGAGTCCATGAATACATGAATACATGAATACATGAATACATGAATACATGAATACATGAATACATGAATACATGAATACATGAATACATGAATACATGAGTACATGAATACATGAATACATGAATACATGAATACATGAATACATGA
>NW_914557.1:0-1407 GCF_000209065.1 Trypanosoma cruzi
TGTACTCCGAGATCCATGTGTAATACAAGCGCTGCGGCCACGTGGCCGTGCTCTCCGCCATAGGTGTGTATGGCTCCCCCAGTCCCCACATCTCGCGCAGTCGGCGGCTCATGCTGCTGTAGCTCCTGTCGTAAGCCCGTTTCCTCTTCGCCAGCGCGCTGTGACTTACACACACCACCTCCTCGCCCGCTGACGACGACGACGATGATGACGACGACAGGATGGAGGTGGACGAGGTGTCACCGTCACGAGTTGCCGCGTCTTTCTCCACCACTTGCGCATCTTCGTACAACATACGACCAGGCATTGCCTCCTGCGGCTGTGCGTCTTCACTTCTATGCATGCTTCCACGTTCCTTTCTTTTTGTTTCTTACAACCGCATTCACAGAAGGAGGATGGAAAACACATGGACCCGGGAGCGGAAACCAAGAAAGCGCATAAGATTTCGGCAACAACAACGAGTAAAAGGGACATAATAAGAAACAAAAAGCCATCCAATAAATATTAATAATATTAATAACAGTAATGTGGATCGATTTTGCACCCTCAGTCGCCACAACATTTTTTTATCCCCCTTTTATTCCTCCTACCCACCTACTAATTCAACAGCACACACACACACACACACACACACACACACACAGAAACAACCACTGCAACCAGATGTCCCCCATGTATAGTGTAGTAACAACAACAACATGTATTGCGTGGATACACGTGTGTGTGTGTGCCACATTGGTGTTCCCCCTCCCAAAAAATAAAAATAAAAATTTCCACGCCTTCATCATCGTACACACAATTATATGCACCCATGCATGTATGGATGGATAGATATGTGTGGGAATCACATCACATGCTAACCACTTCAATTATTCAATTCCACCAACGCATCCACCTCAACGGCGGCCCCAAACGGCAGCTGCGCCACCCCCACTGCACACCGAGCATGTCGACCAACCTCCTCCCCGAACACACTTAGAATAAGGTCAGAGGCGCCATTGGCAACGTACGACTGCTCCGTAAAACTTGGTGAGGAATTCACAAAGACGTTGAGCTTCACGACACGTTTCACACGGTCCAGGTCGCCCAGAGCTGCCTGCATTTGGCTCACAACCTGCAACGCACAGGCCCGAGCCGCCGCTTGCCCCTCCGTTACTGTCAGTGAGGCACCCAGTTGCCCAGTCATGCATCCCCCCACGTCGTTCTTTGGTAGCTGGCCGGAGACATGCAGCTGCATGCCACTGCAGACGTAAGGCACGTAATTTGTTGCAGGCGCTGCTGCGGCTGGAAGTTTTATGCCCAAGCGCTGGAGATTCGCGGCAACGCGCCCGGAAGCAACAACAGACATGTGAACGGCAGCTTGTGTGGATTGGTGATCCGAAGTTTGGGTACTAGCGGAGAAGGGGG
>NW_914558.1:0-1407 GCF_000209065.1 Trypanosoma cruzi
CAATGGTGCTGCACTCGGCGGATCGTTTTCGAGCGGCTGCTGCACCACACGCTGTGGTCTAAATTTTTGTTTCGAATTATGAATGGCGGGAGTCAGAGGCACTCTCTTTCAATGTATGTTTGCGTGTTCACACACTGGACACCAAACAACCCTGAACTATCCGCTGCTTGGAGGAATTTCGCGAGCTCTTGCCCACAATGGTGCTGCACTCGGCGGATCGTTTTCGAGCGGCTGCTGCACCACACGCTGTGGTCTAAATTTTTGTTTCGAATTATGAATGGCGGGAGTCAGAGGCACTCTCTTTCAATGTATGTTTGCGTGTTCACACACTGGACACCAAACAACCCTGAACTATCCGCTGCTTGGAGGAATTTCGCGAGCTCTTGCCCACAATGGTGCTGCACTCGGCGGATCGTTTTCGAGCGGCTGCTGCACCACACGCTGTGGTCTAAATTTTTGTTTCGAATTATGAATGGCGGGAGTCAGAGGCACTCTCTTTCAATGTATGTTTGCGTGTTCACACACTGGACACCAAACAACCCTGAACTATCCGCTGCTTGGAGGAATTTCGCGAGCTCTTGCCCACAATGGTGCTGCACTCGGCGGATCGTTTTCGAGCGGCTGCTGCACCACACGCTGTGGTCTAAATTTTTGTTTCGAATTATGAATGGCGGGAGTCAGAGACACTCTCTTTCAATGTATGTTTGCGTGTGCACACACTGGACACCAAACAACCCTGAATTATCCGCTGCTTGGAGGAATTTCGCGAGCTCTTGCCCACAATGGTGCTGCACTCGGCGGATCGTTTTCGAGCGGCTGCTGCACCACACGCTGTGGTCTATGTTTTTGTTTTGAATTATGAATGGCGGGAGTCAGAGGCACTATCTTTCAATGTATGTTTGCGTGTGCACACACTGGACACCAAACAACCCTGAATTATCCGCTTCTTGGAGGAGTTTCGCGAGCTCTTGCCCACAAGGGTGCTGCAGTCGGCGGATCGTTTTCGAGCGGCTGCTGCACCACACGCTGTGGTCTAAATTTTTGTTTCGAATTATGAATGGCGGGAGTCAGAGGCACTCTCTTTCAATGTATGTTTGCGTGTGCACACACTGGACACCAAACAACCCTGAATTATCCGCTTCTTGGAGGAATTTCGCGAGCTCTTGCCCACAAGGGTGCTGCAGTCGGCGGATCGTTTTCGAGCGGCTGCTGCACCACACGCTGTGGTCTAAATTTTTGTTTCGAATTATGAATGGCGGGAGTCAGAGGCACTCTCTTTCAATGTATGTTTGCGTGTGCACACACTGGACACCAAACAACCCTGAACTATCCGCTGCTTGGAGGAATTTCGCGAGCTCCTGCCCACAAGGGTGCTGCACTCGGCGGATCGTTTTCGAGCGGCTGCTG
>NW_914559.1:0-1407 GCF_000209065.1 Trypanosoma cruzi
GCAGGCTGTATGCGGCTCTTTGCGGCTCTTGTGCGAAGCAATAGCATGTGCAAGCTTTACCTTGACGGAAACCATCTGGGTGCTGCTGAGGAGCCGGCAAGCTACGCCGAGCTTGTTGTCCTTCTTGAGAACATTGTCTCACTGAGTGTGCTCAGCCTTTGCAACACCGAGATGCAGGATGCTGCGCTGGAAAAAGTTGGCGAGGGACTCTCACGCAATACTGCGCTTCATACTTTTGTGGCGAGTGGCAACGCGTTTACAGCGTCTGGTATAGCGGCTTTTGCACGTCTCATACACCACAATGTGACGCTCAAAAATTTGGACCTTTCGACGGAAGCGCTTTGCCATGATGAGGCTGTGTACGCAGACACGCACCGTCTTTTATCGGGTGTGGGACGGCTGGATTCTGTACAGCTTTAGCGGTATTTAGAGAAAATATTCTTCACCCTCTTGAATTATCGTTACACCACTAATGGGCATCTTCAACTGTGAGTATGCGTGCGTTTTTTGGCTTTTTGTCGGCCACACTTTGCATCAAGCGCTTCTGCTGCGGTTGCCGCTTTTACCACACCTCTGATGCTGTTTCTTCTTTTTTTTTTTTTTTTTTGCAAGTGTCTTGCTTGTGTCCCGTGCACAAATTGGTGGGAAAGGCGGATGCTCCTCGACGACAAAAAGAGGTGAATGATGTCTGGAGGGAGCTCGGTTGCCGAGCAGTGGGGCGTCGAGCGCGTTTTACTTGCTGCGTTCGCCGCCAACGCCACCGTCAAGCATCTATGGCATGGCCGCAGAAGGGATATACAGCGTCACCAAGGAGCCGCGGCGGCGGCTCGACGACCCTGCGACCCACCGGGACATCAAGGCGATGCTGGAGAAGCAGCCGTCTGTTTCGTTGGCTGTTGCCTGCGTGCTGCACGAGCCGGCACCGCTGCGGCGCACGGCCGTGAATGTGGATGGCCGGGTGGAGGAGCAGGTGGTGCCTCACCCGGAAGCCCCACCCTGCTGCTGCCGTCGGGGTGGCGCAGTTGTGCATGAGAGCTTTCCTTCAAATTACTATACACATGGTTCTTCTTTTGTCGTGTTGTTGGCGCTTGTGCCACTGTGCGGCGGTGAATATTTTTCCTTTTGTTTTCGCTTGGTGAGCGCAGAGGTGGTGCCTGTGGGGCGGGTGGCGCCATGACCGTGACGGAGCGAAGGTGTGTGCTGCCGGCGATGGGAGAGTTGCGCGTGATTGCGGCGACGAGGATTCATGAGCGGATGGTCGTCACGCTCGAACCGCAGGCGGAGGAGGAGGGCGCCGAACAGCCTTGAGCCGACGTGTTTGGTGCGGAGCTGTTGCCGGGTGTTGTGGCGCCCACCCCTGTTCTCGTGGCGTGCTACGACACAGGGTGCAACGCGACAATCGCCCGC
>NW_914560.1:0-1407 GCF_000209065.1 Trypanosoma cruzi
CAGCCGCGTTAAAAAAACGTGACGCCATAACCTCCAGTTCCGCGATGGCTGGTGAATTGAGCGCCGGCATGGCGCATACAGACCGAACAAATTCTCACTCAGCGACACTGTATGGAGTGAGTGATCAAATTGCACCGCAGGAAGGTGTACTGCGTGGCGCCCGATTCGCGGTCCTCCCCTATCGTGGCGTGACAGCCGTCCGCACCACAAAGCAGTAGGGCTTCCCACAATGTCGCACCGCTTTCCGACACTGCAATGCGTATATTACCGATCCAAACGCCGACACGCACCAATGGAGGCGCAGCCCGGAGACGGCGAACCACCGTCGTCACCCCTGCAATTGCCGAAGTAATAATAATCTGGAGGATTTCCGGGCCGACCTTGTATCCCATTGGGAGCCGTGTCAGCTCCACCAGCGTGCCGTCCTCCACGCGGCATCGAAAGGGATGCCGCGTCTCCCGCGGTAAAGAAACATGAGAAAAGGATGCCTTTAATTCCAGGCAGGAAGCGGCCTCAGCCATCACAGGCGGCAAATAATGGGAAATGTGTAAAAGAGGAACATTCGCCTCATAGGGGACGTCTCTGTTCCTGTCGCACGGCCACGCCGTCCATCGTCGTCGTAAACTGGTGGTTTTCTCCTCCACAGCCGAAAAAGGTATTATCTATCCGCCTGTTATCGCAGAAGAAACGTCCTCATTTATACCCGCTTAATTCAACCATCGCGCGTCAGCGACTGGAATCCTCCGCGAGACCTCGCGCGCTTTACCGGAGGAGGATTGAGGGAAAGGAGACCGCCCGACGAGTCCCCAAACTTGCATGAGTCCCTCCAAGGTAGCCGGGTTCAACTGGTCCTTGATCCACTCCGGATTCAATACGGGCACGTTGGCTTGCTGCTGTAGCGGGATGGTTCTTTCATCTTGTGGAATAGCCAGACGCGTCCTTGTCGCGCGTCTCTTCATTGTGGCAGCATAACGGTGAAATTCATGGAAAAACGCTTCTCTCCTTTCAACCAGGGTTCCTGCCCTTCCGAAGCTTCTCCCTTCACGTCAATGCGACCAGCGAAAACACCTGGGTCAGCACTGTGGTGTACTTCCACAAATATCAAACGGTGTGCTGGGGAGGGTCGAACGGGTCGACGTGCTTCGCCAACTGCGAGATCACGTGTGAGTCCAAATTGTGTGTGTCCACGATTTGAGCAGCGTGCCTCAGCGCACCCTGTTTTGCGGAATGCCACAGCGCATTCCAAGGAGCCAGAGCTCGTTCGACTTGGGCGGTCGTAAGATTCGTGAGCTTTTCGTTGCGTCGAAGTGTCCTGCATAGCTTTATGATGTCGAGCGCGACCCGCCCTCGTATCATGGCGGACCGCGAGGAGCAGTGGGGATGCGCCTCGCCGTCTTGGCGCCACGG
>NW_914561.1:0-1407 GCF_000209065.1 Trypanosoma cruzi
AGAGAAGTAAAAAATAGTCGACGAATTGATTTCCTCCAGCACAAGTCAAGGAAAAACAAATGTAAACACCTCGTGCCCTCGTCATGCTGTCGCCATGGCTGCGACGGATGCATTCCGTGGCCCACGGCGAGCCCGGCGTGACTCCCCACTCCCACAACCATTCATCACTGACGAAAAGGAGGTGTCGAGTGCGTCTTTCGCTCGCCTCCTGCGTGGGGCGAGGAGGATCGCGTCGGGCGGGCCCCCACACCAATAAGCTGGGCAAAGAGGTCACGGCTGGGCAGTTTTGCCGCCCACTCTCAGCGCCTGCCATTCCCCCGCAGCAAAAATGAATAATAATAAAACACAGGAGAGGCCTGTCTGCGTGGAACGCCGCGGCGAGGGTCCTCGTCCCCGCCCTCAGCACAGCAGTCACGGACACCCCCGCACTCATTGGATAACGGCGACTTCCCATCGCCTGCCCGCACCAAAAGACGCACGTGGGTGCATGCGGTGCTGGGACTCGTCTCCTCCCTCCAGACCACTCCGCCACCACGCGGTTGCGCAGAGGCCCATTCCCCCAGCACACAAATGTCCGTTACGCCACGCATCGCAGGCACACACAAAAAAAAAAATACACTCATTGTCCGTTTTTCAAGGGCAAAGAGAGGAGTAGCGAACAGTTGCACGGTGCTATCATTACTGCTGTGCTGCGTCCCGCGAGTGCGGGGTCGACAAGCCATGTGCACGTCACGACCCTGACGCACGCTGTTCGCGCATTCTGTTTTTTTGGCTTTCGTCGCTTTTAAAATAAATCTGATGCCCCGCACGCCGGCCACCATCGCAGTGCCGCCCGCCCCACAATCCACGCTGGCCGATTAATTTATTGGCGGCAAAATCCCGGAATCAGAGTCGCCGCGGCCGCTTCCTCGGAACCTCACCCCCGTCTCCCTCCGCACCCTCCGCGGATGTCGGGTCGTCCACTAGAGGCGGGTCAACGACCGGTATTGGGTAGCCGCTGATGTTCGGGAAGGCGGTGCACACATCGGCGTATTGGGGGCACACAATGCTCCCACGCCAGGGACCCGATGGCGGCGTGACGGTCTCACCCGCCTGGCACTCGTGCCACGCATCGTCATCAAGGAACCGCACGCTCAGTGTGCCGTCGCCGCATCGAGTGTCCACACACACATCACCAATATATTCGTCGTCGAATTGAAGATCCTGCCCCTTCACGCACCGCGAGTTCGGGCCAACGACACTGCCAGGCAGTACGGAAGGATCGCCGTTGGTGCAACCACCATTAGAATACGCCTCAAAATACGGGCATCTGCTCATGCAGGGGTCATCACCGCCAACTCGGGGATCAGCGAAGTACCGATACTCCTGTGGCAGGGCTTCCTCGTGCCTCATCAGCCTACAGTACCC
>NW_914565.1:0-1408 GCF_000209065.1 Trypanosoma cruzi
TTCACACACTGGACACCAAACACCCCGGAATTATCCGCTGCTTGAGGAATTTCGCGAGATCCTGCCCACAACGGTGCTGCAGTCGGCGGATCGTTTTCGAGCGGCTGCTGCACCACACGTTGTGGTCTATGTTTTTGTTTCGAATTATGAATGGCGGGAGTCAGAGGCACTCTCTTTCAATGTATGTTTGCGTGTTCACACACTGGACACCAAACAACCCGGAACTATCCGCTGCTTGGAGGAATTTCGCGAGCTCTTGCCCACAAGGGTGCTGCAGTCGGCGGATCGTTTTCGAGCGGCTGCTGCACCACACGTTGTGGTCTATGTTTTTGTTTCCAACTGTGAATGGCGGGAGTCAGAGACACTCTCTTTCAATGTATGTTTGCGTGTTCACACACTGGACACCAAACAACCCTGAACTATCCGCTGCTTGGAGGAATTTCGCGAGCTCCTGCCCACAATGGTGCTGCAGTCGGCGGATCGTTTTCGAGCGGCTGCTGCACCACACGCTGTGCTCTAAATTTTTGTTTTGAATTATGAATGGCGGGAGTCAGAGGCACTCTCTTTCAATGTGTGTTTGCGTGTTCACACACTGGACACCAAACAACCCTGAACTATCCGCTGCTTGGAGGAATTTCGCGAGCTCTTGCCCACAATGGTGCTGCACTCGGCGGATCGTTTTCGAGCGGCTGCTGCACCACACGTTGTGGTCTATGTTTTTGTTTCGAATTATGAATGGCGGGAGTCAGAGGCACTCTCTTTCAATGTATGTTTGCGTGTTCACACACTAGGACACCAAACAACCCTGAACTATCCGCTGCTTGGAGGAATTTCGCGAGCTCTTGCCCACAATGGTGCTGCACTCGGCGGATCGTTTTCGAGTGGCTGCTGCACCACACGCTGTGGTCTAAATTTTTGTTTCGAATTATGAATGGCGGGAGTCAGAGGCACTCTCTTTCAATGTATGTTTGCGTGTGCACACACTGGACACCAAACAACCCTGAACTATCCGCTGCTTGGAGGAATTTCGCGGGCTCTTGCCCACAATGGTGCTGCACTCGGCGGATCGTTTTCGAGTGGCTGCTGCACCACACGCTGTGGTCTAAATTTTTGTTTCGAATTATGAATGGCGGGAGTCAGAGACACTCTCTTTCAATGTATGTTTGCGTGTTCACACACTGGACACCAAACAACCCGGAACTATCCGCTGCTTGGAGGAATTTCGCGAGCTCCTGCCCACAATGGTGCTGCACTCGGCGGATCGTTTTCGAGTGGCTGCTGCACCACACGTTGTGGTCTAAATTTTTGTTTCGAATTATGAATGGCGGGAGTCAGAGGCACTCTCTTTCAATGTATGTTTGCGTGTGCACACACTGGACACCAAACAACCCTGAACTATCCGCTGCTT
>NW_914566.1:0-1409 GCF_000209065.1 Trypanosoma cruzi
GGCACTGTGAGCAGAACGCTGAGCGTATTGTTGCTGAAGAACGTCGTGTTGAGTGCGTCAACGCTGCTGGTCAGCAACGTCAATGCGCATGCATCGAGGTACGGTGGGTTTGGTTTGTACTTGACCGGGACGCTGACGCTGGTGCGTGGCAGCTCGCTGTACGTGCGGTACTGCAGCTTCGATGGGTACATGCATCTGTTGTATGTGTACATGCCGAGTGTGAGTGACCACTCTGTTTTTGCGCTGCTCAACAATACGATGTCCTCCGGGACAAGCCTCCTGTATCAGCTCCAAGGATTTAACGTGTCGGATCACAGCGTGTTGCGCGTGGTGGGGAACAGCGGTTCCGTGTCATACGCCATCCTTGCAGACGGCTTGTGGACTGTTCAGCAGTCAAGCTGGTTGGATTGGCGTGACAACGACGTGGGAATGGGTGCGATGTTTTACGACACTGAGTCCGCTTTTGTGATTATCGACGGCAGCAGTGTGGTGACGCTGACGGGCTGCAAGATGGGCTCGACGGGGTTGTCGGTCTCGCTGCTATCGCAGGCTGACGCCGGCTACCGGTTCTTTGTTGGGTGTCTGACGGTTGCGGGACGGGAGGTGACGACGGCGGCTGAGCTGGAGCTCCACGGCATCACCAACGTGACGACGGTTGCCGCATGCGGGGAGTGCACGAAGGATGGCGTCTGCTTTGCTCCGCTGACGACGGAGGTCAGTGACTGCAAGTGCCAGTGCGCTGCTGGAGGGCACGGCGATGTGTGCGTCCCGGCGCCTGTGCCTGCTGGCCCGCCACCGCCACTGCCGCCGCCACCGCCGCCGCCGCCGCCATCGCCGCCGGTGGGTGAGTGCATCAGCGACATGGTGTACCCCGAGGTGGCGCAGGCTGTGGGCGGTGGGCTGTCGTGGTTGTGCTACCGCAACGTGACGTTCAGCGGGGGCGGCATGAGCCTGACGGTGCTGATTGGGGCGATGACGGGCGACGTGGCGAACATCACGTTCGATGGATGCATGTGGAGGGATGGCGCCGTGCTCTTGCTTTTGGGCAACGCGTACGCCGCTGTGGGGTCGCTGAACATCGTCGTCACCGGCAACACGTTCCGTGACGCGCTGCTCAGCCCGGAGGGTGTGTTTCCACCGCACACGAACATCGCAATCAGCGGGAATCGCTTCACGGTCACGAGGCTGGTCCCTCGGACGGGTTTGGACGTTGACAGCCCGTCGTGTCTCTCGATGAATGGGCTGGCGATCAGCAACGACTCCGCGGTGGTGCTGAGTGGCAATGTGTTTCAGAGCGTGAGGGCATCGTCAAGCGCCATTCACATCGTTGTATCTGCGCTGAGGGTGTCGTGGCACTCCTTGTTTGCGGTGGTGGGCAACGCGTTTCATATGGCTGGCGGTGACGGTAC
>NW_914567.1:0-1409 GCF_000209065.1 Trypanosoma cruzi
GGATACGGGGAGGAGGAGGTTTGTGACAGTGAACATACGGCACCGCCGCCACAAGAGCAGCGACAGTTGCCTCCCGTGGCTGCGGCGTCTAGCGTGCCGCTGCGGCCGCGCGTTTCCCATGAAGAGCCACTCACCGCCACGTGTGACGCCCAGGCGGCGGTTTCTCGTGCTGGCGGTGCTGGCGACGGTGGCGGCAACGTCAAGGTTCGCAAGCTGCGGATTTTTGATGACATCACCACCACCACCTCTTCTTCTGAGATGTCTGGAAGGCATGTCAGCACAATTAAGGGGCACTCTGTCCTCAGGCACGCGTTACCGCCGCCTCGGGAGAGCGATATTGCGGAACAAAATATGTCGAGTACTGTTGCGCCAACGCAACCTTCATCCTCGACCCAAGTCGCTCCGGAGGCAGTGGCAGCACCCGTGAGTCTTCATCAAGTGGAAATCTCCGTCAGCAACCGAGCGGGCGACGCGCCTGTTGCACCGGCGGAGGTGAGGTCATCGCGGGGACCAGAAGGGAGGGCTTGGCGAGGCAGCCCGCCGGGAAGTCGCGGCGACGCGCATGGTGAATATACTGTAGTGAGCATGAGTAAGAAGTTTAGTGAAAAAATAGAGGAATTCTGGGAATTTGGGACGCAGGCGGACACGCACGTTCTTGTGATGTTTGTTTCTTCAGTTTTGTCGTTTGTATTGACTGTCGTTGCGGCACCTCTCTCCCAGTTGGACATGGTATGGGGTGCGTGCTACACGTATTGGGGTTACAAGGAGAACTGCGATAGTCTTATCTACAACAACCGCACCCCCTTCATCACCTGCGACCCTGTTCGTAAACGGCTCCAGGCAGGGGCGGCCTTTAGTATGATGACGGTCGCTTTTCTTTTTGTTGCAGTGGTGTGCAGTGGCCTTCTTCTGCGTCAGAACCTGCTGAAACTGCGTTTTTTTACCCTCCTTGTGTTGACCATTGCTCTCGTGTTCCAGATGCTTTCATGGGCTTTGGTGGCAAGTATTTTGGGGGCTCGATACTGTGAGGATAGATCACTGCCAAGGACGACGACATACGGCGTTGCCTTTGGCATGAGTTTGACCTCGTGGTTTTTTATTATAATTGGTGCGCTCGCATGTATCGTGCCGTATTTTTATTAGACGTGTTGGCGTTAAAAACCGTATTTTTTGAAAACTTTTCTTTTGTTTGGGGAGACGAACGGTACCAAACGGAAGGTGAAGCCGCATCGGCCGTGTGTCTGTTGTGTCTGTGTGATGGTAGTTGCTTTTTTTTATTTCTATTTTGGTTGCAGAAGGAGGCTGCCTCTTCGTTGAATATTTCCGATTGCACACATGAGCGATGGTTCCGAGCCTCAATGGTTGGTAGCTCGTCTTGGCAACCTACTGACGGCATGGACTAAGAATGG
>NW_914568.1:0-1409 GCF_000209065.1 Trypanosoma cruzi
AATAGCGAACTCCTGCCGTTTCGGGTGCTTCCACTGCAACCGCCCTCGTACGCCGCGCGACGTGAACGGCAGCAACGGCACCTGCTCGCCCGCAGTGGCATTTTGGCTGATTTGACGGAGAAGGGTGTTATTTCCAGAAGCTTTAGCACGATATTCCCGTGCGAATCCATTTCTGTCCAGGACGCATTGCGGAAGTACCGTCCTTGCATTGCGTTGGTGGAGCCGCACACGGACCGCGATTGGTTGTGTGATCTGCGAGGCTTCTACTCGGTGCGTGAGGTTTTGCTACTTGGGCCCGTTGATTCCCCCGCCATGGGCTCTTTTGCGTTTCCGCTCCTCACTTTTGGCGTCACGCCTGGGCCAATGTCGTACTGGACGTACAGCAACACACTGCAGCGGGTGACTGCCGCGAGCCGGATTCAGATGCCAATGGATCCTCCGCACGTTCTGCAGGGGTACACTCGTCATGCCGTGGATGATATCTCGGCATATCTGCTGTCGCCAAACGACTGCCCCGCGTTTGGGTGTCAATACCGTTCATTGAGTTTTGTACGCACCGTTTACCCCGTCGTTATTGGTCAACCCGCAAGATTCCCCACGGAATCCAGCGCTCTGCAGGAGGAGTGAGCTGTATTTGTTTTGGGTACAAGAGAGAAGTGGTCTACACATGTTGAGTTCTTGTTTTTCTCTCTCTCCCTCTCTCTTTCTGTGTGTTCCTTTGGTGTTTCTTGGCTCCCGTTGGGATCCTTTGTTTCTGCTGCATCCGTCGCTCTCTTTCCATCTCCTTCCGACTCACACGTGCCGCGTCATTCCAAGGTTTTTTTGTATTCATTCACTCGGCACAAAAACAAGCAACTCAGTCACGATGGCCTCCGCGGAAGTTGTCAGCAAACTTGAGGCGGCGTTCGCCAAACTGCAGAACGCAAGCGACTGCCACTCGCTCCTCAAGAAGTACCTCACGAAGGAGGTGTTTGACCAGCTGAAGGGGAAGCAGACGAAAATGGGCGCCACGCTCATGGACGTCATCCAGTCGGGCGTGGAGAACCTGGACTCTGGCATTGGCGTGTACGCGCCCGACGCCGAGTCGTACACCTTGTTCGCCGCCCTCTTCGACCCGATCATCGAGGACTACCACAAGGGCTTCAAGCCAAGCGACAAGCAGCCCCCGAAGGACTTTGGTGATCTCAACACGTTCATTGACGTGGACCCTGACAAAAAATACGTCATCTCCACACGCGTGCGCTGCGGCCGGAGCCTTGAGGGCTACCCGTTCAATCCCTGTCTCAAGAAGCAGCAGTATGAGGAGATGGAGTCGCGCGTGAAGGGCCAGCTGGAGAGCATGTCGGGCGAGCTGCGGGGAAAGTACTACCCGCTGACCGGCATGACGAAGGAGACACAGAAGCAGCTGA
>NW_914572.1:0-1410 GCF_000209065.1 Trypanosoma cruzi
CACGTTGTGGTCTATGTTTTTGTTTCGAATTATGAATGGTGGTGGTCAGAGGCACTCTCTTTCAATGTCTGTTTGCGTGTTCACACACTGAACACCAAACAACCCGGAACTATCCGCTGCTTGGAGAAATTTCGCGAGATCTTGCCCACAGGGGTGCTGCACTCGGATAATCGTTTTCGAGCGGCTGCTGCACCACACGCTGTGGTCTATGTTTTTGTTTCGAATTATGAATGGTGGTGGTCAGAGGCACTCTCTTTCAATGTCTGTTTGCGTGTTCACACACTGAACACCAAACAACCCTGAACTATCCGCTGCTTGGAGGAATTTCGCGAGCTCCTGCCCACAGGGGTGCTGCACTCGGATAATCGTTTTCGAGCGGCTGCTGCACCACACGCTGTGGTCTATGTTTTTGTTTCGAATTATGAATGGTGGTGGTCAGAGGCACTCTCTTTCAATGTCTGTTTGCGTGTTCACACACTGAACACCAAACAACCCGGAACTATCCGCTGCTTGGAGAAATTTCGCGAGATCTTGCCCACAGGGGTGCTGCACTCGGATAATCGTTTTCGAGCGGCTGCTGCACCACACGTTGTGGTCTATGTTTTTGTTTCGAATTATGAATGGTGGTGGTCAGAGGCACTCTCTTTCAATGTCTGTTTGCGTGTTCACACACTGAACACCAAACAACCCGGAACTATCCGCTGCTTGGAGAAATTTCGCGAGATCTTGCCCACAGGGGTGCTGCACTCGGATAATCGTTTTCGAGCGGCTGCTGCACCACACGCTGTGGTCTAAATTTTTGTTTCGAATTATGAATGGTGGTGGTCAGAGGCACTCTCTTTCAATGTCTGTTTGCGTGTTCACACACTGAACGCCAAACAACCCGGAACTATCCGCTGCTTGGAGGAATTTCGCGAGCTCCTGCCCACAACGGTGCTGCACTCGGATAATCGTTTTCGAGCGGCTGCTGCACCACACGCTGTGGTCTAAATTTTTGTTTCGAATTATGAATGGTGGTGGTCAGAGGCACTCTCTTTCAATGTCTGTTTGCGTGTTCACACACTGGACGCCAAACAACCCTGAACTATCCGCTGCTTGGAGGAATTTCGCGAGCTCCTGCCCACAGGGGTGCTGCACTCGGATAATCGTTTTCGAGCGGCTGCTGCACCACACGCTGTGGTCTAAATTTTTGTTTCGAATTATGAATGGTGGTGGTCAGAGACACTCTCTTTCAATGTCTGTTTGCGTGTTCACACACTGAACACCAAACAACCCTGAACTATCCGCTGCTTGGAGGAATTTCGCGAGCTCCTGCCCACAGGGGTGCTGCACTCGGATAATCGTTTTCGAGCGGCTGCTGCACCACACGCTGTGGTCTAAATTTTTGTTTCGAATTATGAATGGTGGTGG
>NW_914573.1:0-1410 GCF_000209065.1 Trypanosoma cruzi
TTGGCGGTGGGCGTGCGACGGCGTGCTTCGACTCGGTGGTGTTCAGCGGGCCGATCACTGTGGCGGTGGACCTGCGCTTGATGGACGCGTTCGCTGACGCTCTGAACGTGACGCTGCGCCACTGCGTGCTTGCGGGCGGCGCACAGCTGCGGATTGGCGGCCTCAGCGAGATCACGGCGCGCCTGATGCCGCACGCCCTCGTCAACATGACGAATGTGACGTCGCTGGAGGGCACGATTGTGCTGAATGGCGCGATGCCGCTGCACTCGCGTGTGCTGCTGGCGAACTCAACGCTGCGCGCGACGGTTGGCGGGTCGCAGTACGTGCCAACGACTCCTGGCCATGAGGGATTGAGGTGTGGCCCCGCGCTTGTCCTGGACGGCGTCCGTCTGCTGTCGACGCGGTTTGTCATGACGCGGTCGACGCTGGCGTGTGGCGGAGGCTCGTGCGCTGCGATCCTCGTGGAGTGCGGCCTTGGCGTGAACCTGTCCAGCGTCTTCTACATGGACAACTGCGTCGTCATGTCGCGGACGCACGTGATGTACGCTCTTGCGTCGGACCTGCGCGTTGCCGGCGGCTCCGTGTTCTCCATACAGAACAGCTCGTGGAGTGCGTCGAGTAGTAAATTCCACGAAAGTGCGTGTGCGTTTGGGGACGTTGCGGTGGATGACGGCAGCGTGCTGCAGGTTGTGTCCAGCAATTTCCGTCTCGGCTTCGCCGTGCTTGTGGCAGCCACGCTGACCGTGACTGGCGGCAGCTGGCTGTTGCACCGCGACAACGAGTTCCGCACCGCCTACGTTGTGTACGTTGTCCACGAGAACGGCGTGGCGTTCCGCGATCGGAGTGTGTGGTCGATACTGTACAACAACTTCACGTACGGCTCGTACTCGTCAACCATTGCAAGTATGACAAGCAGCTGGTCACTGCCATCCGACTCGCGCCCGACCATCTACGGCGTGTGCAACGAGGCAAGGGGCTCACCTGTGACGGATTACCAAGAAGACCTCAATATTGGGACGCCCGTGACGGTGTTGGACTGTGGCGCTTGCACCATGGACGCCGTGTGCTTCGCTACGAGGACGAGCAGCATCAGCGGCTGTGAGTGCGTGTGCGCTGCTGGCGGATACGGTGACACGTGCCTGCCAGCAGCGGTTCCGGACGGCCTTGGACCGCTCCCGCTCCCCGATGCGAGGGAAACGGAGGTCCGCTGCGTGCACGGTGGCAGCATCAGCTCCGTGGACGATCCTGATCCCGGTGTGCGTGGTCTGTGCTTTGTCAACGTGACCTTCACCGCCGCGATCGTGCTGGACCTGTGGAGCTTCGACGCGCCACAACAGACACTCAACATCACGCTGCTGCAGTGCGTCCTCATGGGCCTGTCGATCAAGGGGAGTGGTGCGCGCGTGCACG
>NW_914574.1:0-1410 GCF_000209065.1 Trypanosoma cruzi
TGTATGGAATGACTTCAAATGCATCCGCAAAGGCACGCATGCAGAATGTCTGAGTACCTTGTGCCCGCTCACGCGCGTACTTGCCGAGCTGTAAGCATACCTCCGTCTCACCGGCGGCGCCACCAGGAATGATTGCACGCCTCTTCACAATAGAGCGAATAACACAAAGCGAGTCGTGCAGAGCGCGTTCGCCCTCCTCAAGGATCATGCTGTTGCTTCCTCGAAGAAAAAACGTGACTGTCTTGCCAAACAATTGACGGCCAATTGTGTTTGTTGGCGTCTGCACTCCAGTGACACGGATGATTTTACCACTTGGTGTGTTTTCCTCCATGACGAGGTCGGCGTGGCCAAATTTTTCTGGTTTCAGGTTCTCTATGTTCGCCACAGGGAGGCACCCGAGCGTCTTCGTGATGAAGTCAATGTCGTTGCGCTCAATGTCCTTCACCACCATAATTTTCATCTTGGCAAGAAAGTCAAGACTCTGAACGGTGACGGCGTCGCGGAGAACAGATTTTTGCACAAGTAACACATTCACCCCGGCGTCCTTAATCTTCTTGCAGAGATGCAGCAAATACTTGCGCTCCTCCTTCAGCGCACGATCCATTTGGCTGTATTCATTAATTGTCACGGTGCTCTCCATATCAGTCTTTGGAGGCGACAACTGGAACTGAATAAGAGCTATTGTCGCGTTTGTAATACGGACTGGTCCACCAGCTACATGTGAGGCCTTTTGCTTGAACACCATGCCATTTGTTAGCAGTACAGAGTCATCTATAGTACCACCGAGAGAAGTGACAACACGCACATCACGCAAATCCACATCACCATTGTCACGCATAATTCTTCGCACGGCATCCACAGCCATTGGAGCTAGCAAGTCGCTGTTCTGTGAGATGACCTTGGAGTTCAATGACGTAATTGCAGCCTTGATGAGCGTCTCACGATCCTCTATTTCGATATTAATGCTCATATCCTCAAGGATCTTCTCCGCCATCTTGGCACAATCGTTAAAGCACTCCGATATCTGCGTGGGGTGAATGCCTTTCATCAGCAGCTCCTCCACGGTGCGGAGAAGGGCACCGCAAAGCACAACAACACTTGTCGTTCCGTCACCCGCCTCCACGTCCTGTGCCTTGGAGAGCTCCACCAACATCTTGGCGCATGGATGTGTCACCTGTAGCTTTGACAAGATGGTAGCGCCATCGTTGCTGATGAGTACCTCGCCGCGTGGCTCCACAATCATCTTATCCATGCCACGTGGGCCGAGGGAGGTGCGCACACAGTCCGCCACAGCCTTTGCTGATGTGATGTTGCTTAGACGGACATCCGTCTGCGTGTTTGTGTCCTTTTTGTTTTCGTTCCCCTTCTTCATCGCCTGCATAATAATCCCTCTCAATTTGTTCAAAAAAA
>NW_914575.1:0-1410 GCF_000209065.1 Trypanosoma cruzi
CACCGGCCCGCCCTCGTCGCTTCCCGCCGCCACCGCACCGCGCAAGCCTCCACCGTCCATCACGTACAGCACGGCGCCGTTCAGCAGCGACACGTTCTGCACAACGATCCGCACGCCGTCCCGCGCCATCCACGGCACGTAGAGCACCGGACACACACCGTCCAGCAAAACGTGGCGCAGCGTCACCTCGCTCGCTCCGGCAGGCACAACGAACACCGACCGCACCGTCACGCCCTCGCGGAAGAAAACACTCGACGCGGTGCCCGCAGCGGGCGGCAGCACAGGAGCTCCCACAGGCACGCACGCCTCGCCGTACCCGCCGCTGCCGCAATCGCACACGCACACACCGTCCTTCATGCTCGCCGACGCCGTCCCGGGCGCGTAGCAGTGCGTGTCCCTGTCGCAGACGTCGCACCCAGCGTCGCCAAAACCGGCCGCTGCGTACTCCTCCGCCGTCGACAGGACACGGCCACCAACGTCGTTGCACGCCACCCTCAAATGCGCCCCAGCCGCAAGCGACAGGCTCACCGACAGCATCCGCGGCAGCAGTGCTCGGTTGCGCACAAAGCTCAGCGTGCTCCCAGCAGCGGTCACAGCGCCAGCGGCGTGGAGCATCTCCCTCGAGACGCCGTCGTGCACGTTGTCCTTCGCCAGCAGCATCGACCTGTCGACCAGGCTCACCGTCGAATAAAACGTCACCGCGTATTCCTCCGTCGACAAGAATTCGTTCCGCACAAGCGCCACAGCAGAGCCCGACACGCTCACAGCCCCGCGCACAGATACCGCGTGCTTGCACAGCAGGAAGTCGCTGTCAACAAACGCCACCACGGAGCCGCCAATGGTCGCAACACCGCCCTCCACCGACACACACAGCCCCAGCGCCGTCTGCACCGACAGCCCGTCCACGTACAGCGCTCCGCGCGAATGCAGCGCCACGCCGCCAAAAAACAACACGCCAACAGCGTCACGGAACACCGCCAGCACGTGCGTGCGCGCAATGGTCAGCACACTCCCAGTCAGATTCACGTTGTGCACCACGAGGCACGCGGAGGCGTCGCCAAGGTCATAGGCGCCGCGGTACGCAACACGCTTCTCCGCAATCAGCACCGAGTCCACCACAGTGACGCGCGAGCCCGGCGGAAATCGGTTCGCCACCAGCACACCGCCGCCGGAGCGCGACTCAAGCCCGCTGATCAACACATCGGCGCGCTCGCCAGCAGGCGGGTCGGACCGCCACCCAACAACGTACAGGCTCGCTCCGCTCACAAACGTGCAGTTCGCCAGCGTCACGTTGCGCACGCTCCCTGACATCGACTCCACGTCCACCTCGACGTCCGCCGCAAAGGTCACGCCAACGTAGCACACCACCGACGTCCCGAGACCGGCGTTCACAACTTCATCCACACGCAC
>NW_914576.1:0-1410 GCF_000209065.1 Trypanosoma cruzi
GAGGGGTGCCGTGTGCTTCCCGCCCAATTGTTCCACTTGCACACCCACGGACACGTTCATGAGGACGGCCCTGTGCGCCTCGCCTGCTGCACGCATGAGGAGGGGCCGCGACGAACGGCGCGCTGAGGGAGCCGTGACGTGTGGGCGTGCGACGAGGGCCTGTGGGGCGGAGCACACATTTCTTCCCCTCTTGTTTTGTTTTTTTTGCGGCCAGGGCGGGCAGACACCCGCAGCGCCACACACACAGCCACACCCTGCCGCCGTGTTTTTTTTTTTTTGCTGCGCTCACTCTCCCGATGGAGTGACGCGACTCCCGTCATGTCTGCGTGATTCTCTCAGTCCTCCCACACACGAGTGACTGTGCTCTGCGGGCCGCACTCACGCGCCGATGAAAAGGCTGAGGGGAGCAGCAACACGCAGATGACCCATGAAATATAAACGATGTGCGGACACACATGGAGGGTCGGACGGTTGAAAGACACGTAATTATTTAATTTTTTTTTGAGCAAAATAAAAAATAGCTTGGTATGGCCACACGGTAACCAGCTGGAGTTTCTGTTTTTTGTGTGGAACAGTAATAGAGGACGATTTTTTCTTTTTTTTTTTTTTTTGTGTGTGTGTGAAACAGTAGTGGAGGAAATCTTTTTTCTTTTCTTTTTGTGTGTGAAACAATAGTGGAGGAAATCTTTTTTTTTCTGCGGGGTTAAAATGTGAGGAACGGGAATTTTTTAATGAATTTTGTTTGATTTGCCACTGCTTTCCGCCGTGGACCCCTGCTGTGCATTTGTGTTTTTGCGTCCCTTCATATGCCTTACGCCTCTTCTCTTTTTTTTCTTTCTTTTTCCCTACCTTGTTGAGTGTGGCAGTGGGCGCACACAGCCACACGCGCAGGAAACACACATTGCAGTGCGGGTGGATGCTTCCTTTGTACTCGGTGCTGACAGTTGCGTGCAGCTGCCGCTTCCTTCCGTGGGCGTGAGGGGAAAGAAGGAGAGAGAGTGCGCACCGCGAGTCTCTTTTCTGTTGATGTGATGCACCGCGTGTGACCGCGTGGGGTGAGGCGCCGCTTCATGGGTGGATAAGGATCCGCCTGCGCGTGTGGCTCTTTGTGCAATTGCTGGCTCTGTAAGCGTTGTGTGTTTTCTGCAGGGCTGTGGCCGTATCCTGTTTGCAGCGTGATTGAACTGGAGGCGGTGGCGGTGTGTCTCTTTTTTCTTTCTGCGCGGTGGGTGACTGCTGTCTTGTGCATTTGTTGTGTGGACGCCGTCTTGCTGTTGGTTCAAGCAGTGAGTCACGACCTCCATGGAAGGCCGCATTTTTTCAGCCTGGGTTTATACGCCGTTGTGCTGTGTATTTGGACATGTTGTTTGTTATGTGCACAAGTGCCGGAAATGTTTTGCCGGAGCGTTG
>NW_914577.1:0-1410 GCF_000209065.1 Trypanosoma cruzi
CCGCGCCGTGGACAAGGTGCTGATGGACGGCGTGTACATCACGAACGGCGTGGCTGTGGTGTTCGACGTTGCGGCGATGCTTCCCGGTGCGCTGCGCATCGAATTGAGGAGCTGCGTGTGCGACGGCGGTGCGCAGATCTACGTGCGGGGCTACAGCGGCAAGCCGGCGAGTGACCGGAGCCTGGAGGTGAGCGTGAGCGGGCTGTCCGGCGGCTACTGCTCGCTTGTGTTTGTGCACAACCTGCCGGCCCACACGAATGTGGCGGTCCGTGACTCGACGATTGTGACGGCGGGGCCGATGCGCTACTCCCAACTGAGCGGGCTGACGGACGCGGTGGCGTCGCCGCTTGTGCTGCACGCGACGTCGCTGTTGCAGACGCAGCTGCGTGTGAGCAACACTGTGCTGAGGTCGTTGCACGCGGGCGGGTCGGCGGTGTACGTTGGCGGCGGCGTGGACCTGCTGTCGAGCGCTGTGGTGCTTGACGGCGTGTTGCTGGAGGCGTCGGGCGGTCCGACCGCGTCCGCGATGCATGTGGCGTCCTCGTCGCGTCTCAGTCTGCGGAGCCACTCGGTGTTCTCCGTGACGAACGTCTCGGTTGTGAGCGGCGGTGGCGGCATTGTGCTTGGCGAGCGCCTCGCTGTGTCCAACTCTGTGCTGCGCTTTGTGGGCGTCGAGGGGTCTGTTGCGTCGTCGCTGGTGCGCTGCGACGGTGGGACGGTCGGTGCCGGCGGGTGGCTGGACATGCACGACGTGTGGGCGGTGGGCGAGGCGTCGTCTGTGGCATCGCTGTCGGGGGTGACGCTGAGCGGCGGCACCGTGTCGATTGTGCGCTGCGCTGCCACCGGCGCGACGCTTGTCTCCGGGCTGGCGATCACGAGCGGCGTCGTGTCGGTGCAGTGCAACCGTGCTGGCGGCCGGGTGCTGCAGAGCAGCGGCGACTACCGCATGGCCGGCCTGCCCTCCGTGAGCGTGGTGCCGTGCGACGGTTGTGCGGCAGCGCTGGCGTGCTTTGATGCGCTGACGGCGTCGTTCTCCGACTGCGTGTGCAGCTGCCGTGCCGGCGGCGTGGGCGAGGCGTGCCTGCCGTTCGACGTGCCGCCTGCGAGGTCCGGTGGCGGTGGTGGCGGTGCGCAGGGCTGCGTGAGTGGCGTGACGCTGACGGAGTCCGTGGCGGTTGGTGGCTGGCGTGCGACGGCGTGCTTCGACTCGGTGGTGTTCAGCGGGCCGATCACCGTGACGGTGGACCTGCGCTCGATGGACACGTTCGCTGACGCGCTGAACGTGACGCTGCGCCACTGCGTGCTTGCGGGTGGCGCGCAGCTGCGGATTGGCGGCCTCAGTGAGAGCACGGCGCGCCTGATGCCCCGGGCCCTCGTCGACATGACGAATGTGACGTCGCTGGAGGGCAC
>NW_914579.1:0-1411 GCF_000209065.1 Trypanosoma cruzi
CTCGTGCCACGCATCGTCATCAAGAAACCGCACGCTCAGTGTGCGGTCGCCGCATCGAGTGTCCACACACACATCGCCAATATATTCGTCGTCGAATGGAAGCTCCTGCCCCTTCACGCACCGCGAGTTCGGGCCAACGACACAGCCAGGCATTACGGAAGGATCGCCGTTGGTGCACTCAGTATTAGAATACTCCCTGACATACGGACATCTGCTCATGAAGAGGTCATCACCGCCAACTCGGGGATCAGAGAAGTACCGATACTCCTCTGGCAGGGCTTCCTCGTGCCTCTTCATTTTGCAGCGCCCCAGGGACAGACGGTCGTACGTGCAGAAAAGCCTTTCATCGTCGTCGAACTCGTTGCAGAACAGATCAGGGTATTCGCTGATGCCGTCGGTCAAGCACTTCTTTTCCAGCAGCCCACAGCCAGAGTTGTTGCCCCACCACAACAACTCCGCCGCACTGTAGTTTGCCACATAAACACCCATGTCCTCAAATGCTGCAAGCGTCAGTGCCGAGTACAGCCCAACCTCCATATCACTGATCATCATCTCGTTCTTCACGTTGCGCTTCCTCCAATGCGACAGTACAGTTTCAGAACCACCCTCGTCCTCCAGCTCAATGCCCTCAAGCGTGGGGCAGTTGTGGAACTGACGCGCCATCGCCTTCGTCTTCGGCGTTGAAATCACCAACACCTTGGACATCCCGCGCACGTTCGGGACCTCGGAAATCATATTTAACATCAAAAACATCTCCCGTATAAACCCAAGGGCATGCCCCAATTCGTGGGCCGCTACACGCACGTCTCCATTTGTCACCGCTATTTGCTTCGGGTCAAAGTTCACGGCAGCAGCAAATGGACGACCATCATCCAGCAAGAAGCACGGACACGCCCACGCCCTTACAGCAGAAGTCGGAAAACCGTTGGCGTAGAGAATCAAGTCGGTGCCAGCCACACCCACCGTGTGGTGCTTGTGTGGGATGGTGAAGTTATCGCACATCCCCAGACCGGTTCGAGGAATGAGGACGGGGCGCGTCACGGGCCTCACGGAGAGACGCTCCGCGTGCAGCTGAATGGCGGCGGGGAGAGTTTGCCTCAGAATAATGCTCCTCCTCTCCTCCGTCAACACGTCGTCCGCCCCGCATGTTATTGCGCGGCCGTCGTGGTCAATGCGCAGATCCCCCGCCGCAGTGCAGTGCCTCAACGGGTCGTGCATGTCCTCCGCGGACACCTTGATGCGGATCGGAGCCCAGCCATCGTCCCCATCCTCGCTGGCGGCGGTGTACGCCTGCACGGCGCCCTGTCCCCGGCGCGGCACCTCACGCACCACCGCAGCCGGCAGCCGGCCGTATTTCTTCATCATCGCGTCAAACCCACAGCGGTGCTTCACGGAACGATCGGCGGGCACG
>NW_914580.1:0-1411 GCF_000209065.1 Trypanosoma cruzi
TTGCGTGAAGAGGCACAGAGATGTATAATCCAAATACCAAGTTGCTGCTCACAGACATGAGCCAGGAGGAGGATGCAAGAATGAGTTTGTGTGATGTCAGTATTCGCATTGGTCGTAAACGTATGTGTAACCAGCCTCCACCACGCGAGGAGTCAAAAAAGTTGGACACAAGAAAAATAGAAAGAAGTGAAACAACTACGTACTGGACAAACGTCATGGCATACAAAGTGTTGGGGCTTCTCACTATAATAAGTTCTAGTAAAAATACATTTGCCTGGCAGCCACCCAAAACACCACATATTGCCAATGCGGCGTCTGACATGGTGTTAACTTTTCTCGTTGAAGCATTTCAAGGAAGAAGAAAAAAAAAAAAAAGGTCGCTCTGTGGGGAGTAAAAGAGAGCGAGTGGCACGCAAAAACAAAAAAAAGACTCCCGCAAGAAGCGAACGTGAGAGGTTCCAAACAACTGGGACCAGAAAAAAAAAAAAAAAAAGAAGAAGAAACAATAAGCACACGCCCACAAATACGCACAATAGAGCAAGAAGAGATGTAACAGTAGAACCTTCACAAAAAGAAAAAAAAAACTTCAACGAAAACAAAAGCTTCTTAATTTCGATTATCCCACTTCATTTCATTCCTCTTCAAAGCACAATGCCTCAGCAGAGATGACCACAACCACGTGAAATGAGGAAAGACAGAACCACCTCCCCCATTCGTCTACACATTACGACGTCGCGTCCTATCAATGATAAAAGAAGGGATCTCTGCAACGACAAAATTCGAAGAGCGAAACAGTGACTTCGATCTCAGATCGTGTGGTTTGTGCAGCATTGTCCTTTTGCGACGACGGCTACCGCTGTGATGCGTGTGACTACTACCAAAGGACTCTTCCCGTGTTCTCGCAGTCCCGTTGAAAGATAGAGAGGACGGACCACAAAGTCGAAACTGTTGAGACACTTCATTGCGGAGGCGTTGTACGCGATTGTTTAGAGGCAGAGGCTGCACGGCGGCGCCTCGAACACGCTGTGCAGAATCAACACGCTGCATTAGTGTCTTTAGCAGAGTGTCAGAATTACGGCGAATGGCTTTCCGTTTAATAATATCACCATGATGATTGTAAATATTAACCTCTGACGCCACATGCTGCTGCATTCGATCCGCAATTCCGAGTCGTCGAGAAGCTTCATCGCTGATGTGCTGTGTGGCGGTCAACTGACGGTGCAGGCCAGCCAATAACGCATCCTGCTTCTTCACCTCCTTCAAACGACCTTTAAGCTTGTTGTTGTCAACACCCTGTGCCCAAATTTCCCCTTTTGCCTGCTCCAGTTTTGCCGTCAGCTCCACCACCTCACGTTTCGCATTCCGATGCTCTTCATTCAACCTCTCCCACTCTGACTTTTACTCACAAAAG
>NW_914581.1:0-1411 GCF_000209065.1 Trypanosoma cruzi
ACAAACCATTCCGTATATTCTTCCCGTGAGCCGCACCACCATGCGGCCAACATTTCAAACCCTGCCAAGTACTTCACAGCTAGCGGACACACTGCAGCTGCCTCTGGGTATCACATTTCAGCCATTTGCTGAAACACAATTACCCGAAGTGGATCTTTCATCACTCGGAGGTAGGATGATTCGCTGTCGCAAGTGTTCTGCCTACATTAACCCATTTACCACGTTCTGTGAACAGGGGAGGCGCTGGCAATGCATTTTGTGTCGCCAATTGAATGAGGTTTTTCAGGAATACTTTTGCCCCATTGATCCACAGACAGGGCTGCGAACGGATGTGTTGCAACGGCCGGAGCTCACGTACTGCTCCGTGGACTTTTATCCAACATCCGAATTTCTGCGTCGTCCACCGCAGCGTCCTGCATTTCTGCTTATGCTGGACTGTTCTTATCAGGCGATTGCTTCAGGGCAGCTACATGCCATTTGCCGTGGCGTTCTTTCTGCACTTGAAACGATGAAAAATGAGGATGCTCTTTACATGGGTGTCATTGGATTTGCCTCAACGGTGTATTTCTTTAACCTGGGGTCCGCTCTACAGGCCCCACGGGTTATAATCGCACCTGACGTTGTGCACGATGTATGTAACGTGGATGACAACTTTAAATTTGAGCCTATTGAACTTCCATGTGCTGTGAATGAACTTGTCGTTCACGTGAAGGATGCCTACCGTTTGTTGAAGGATCTCTTTGAAAAATTACCGGAGACATTTGCCACAACAAAAGATGTTGGATGTGCCTTTGGTCCGGCGCTGGCTGCTGCTATTTCGATGTTGGAGAACAGCGGTGGGAAAATTGTTGCGAGCATTGACGCCATGCCGTCCATTGGTGAGGGAAAACTGAAACCGCGTTTCGACATGGCAAAGTTGTCCAACCAGCCAAAGGAATACACCGTATGCTCGGCCGCAAATGAGTGGTACAAGCAGCGTGCTCTGGCGTGTTCGAATAGTAACATTTCTATTGATTTGCTCGTCAGCGGTGCCCAGGATGTGGATTTGACGACAATCGCTCCGTTGTCCCGCTTTACATCGGGCAGTATTTATCGCTCGACTCCACTCACCATCAACGGCATGCCGGAGCAGGTGCACCGTATTCTGACCCGTTACGTAGCGTTCGAGTCTATTTTGCGGGTGCGTACATCCAACGGGCTGGTTGTGCCTAACTTCTACGGCCATTGCCACGTACGGGAGCCGGACCTCCTGGCGCTCCCAGTGGGTGACGAAGATTCTTCATATTCGGTTCAGTTGCAGCTGGGGTCTGAGATTAAATCCGGTTTTGCATATATTCAAGTTGCCATTGTACACACAAATCGTTCACGCGAACGACGGATTCGTGTACACACATATCAGTTGAATGTCTCA
>NW_914582.1:0-1411 GCF_000209065.1 Trypanosoma cruzi
GGCCAGAGCAGCGACGTCGAACGCAAGGAAACGCCGCTCCTCTTCTTCTGAACCGGGGCATCTTCCAAGCGGGAGGTGCGGGAAGGCAAGGGCATCGAGCGAGGGAAATGCGTTCTCCCCGGACAGCCCCGAGGCCTTCGGTTGTTGACCTGCCTTCTGCCTCCCGTGAGATTGGGCTGGGCCGTGGACACTGAGACGCCCCAGGCCATCAAACCACGCAGCTGATATGGCCGTGTGTTTCCGCCATCCGCGGGCATGCGTAGGTGGGGGTCTGTCTTGCGGCCCTCCCCGACATGTGGGCGCCTCTCGCCGGCACGGCACCCCTGCCTTCCGCGGGCGGGCCGCCAAACACCGCAGTGTTGGATTCAAGTGCCGAGCAGTAGCTGAGCGACTCCACCATCTGGGAGTAAAGCCGAGTGTTTCGACGCTCTACGTTCGTAACGGTGTTGGCGCGGTCAGCGCTCAAACGCACCCTTCCAGCAACGATCAGTCCTCGCCGCGCCCCCAACCCCCGGGCCGTCCCCGCGATGGGCAAGAGCACTTGGGTCTCTAAAATTGGTGCTTGAGGCGCCCGGCAACTCGCAAGGCGCCCCGCAAGGGTCGAATTTCCCCACTGTTCGGAGCCGCTTCCCGAGGCCAAGCGTAAGCGCGTCCCTGTTGCGCCGACGGTTGCCACCGCGTCGGCCCGCCTGCGTTCGCCGAAGAAGGTGAGCCGCACCCGGGCGTCGCCATGCGAGCATACCAAGTCCAACGTACGGGCACCGATGTCGTCCCATTCGGCCGCCGTGTGGGGAACCACCGCCATTTCGTGAAGCCAACTCTCAAAAACCATGTGTGGCTGCAAAAATAAAAAGTAAGACCCAACCGCCTTGTTGCCATCGGCACCCTGACTACTTCCATCGCGGTCCTCCAAAGATACACAAAGTAGAAAAGAATCATAAAGAGATCCCTTCGTTTCATTAGGGTATATGTTACATCAGGTAGCCAGCCTTCCTCGAGAACATCCTCCCCACAAGCACAAAATAAAATAAAATAAAACATAAAAATTAAATCGTCTTAGCGTTATTGGTCCCCTCACTCCTTCCATCGCGGTCCTCCAAAGGATCAAAAATAGAAAACAGGGCCGCACATAAATATGTTATTCTTATCAGGATATAAGGATGCATGTATTCATTAAGGCAGCCAGCCCTCTCGCGAAAATCATTTGCACAAGCCCAAAAAAATCAGCAATAAAAAAGTCAAAACACATGCAAATAGTCTTCTGGGCCGCTGGCCGGATCCTGAAATTAAACAAATATAAACAAAATACGACGGGAAGAAGGGGGTAAATAAGAAGGCAGTGGGATCGCCACTTCCTCAATGTCTGCTCCAATTAAATAAATTTATATATTCTGATGGCCACCCTCGTGAC
>NW_914583.1:0-1411 GCF_000209065.1 Trypanosoma cruzi
CTCACGACTGCCCAGCGCCTGTGAGAGCACCTCGCCAGCAATCCACCCAGCAACCATCATCCCACCGTCGACGTCATCCTTCAGAAAATGGTCCTTGTCGGCATAGTACTTTCGCCCACTGTGCGTCAGATATGCCCGCATCACCTCCTGGAAGCGCTGGATGGCCTCGTACTGTGTGTCCTTCGCCAGCGGGTTCGTCCCCGTCGTGATCACCTGCCCAGGCACAAACTCAACACCGCCAGCCACAGCAGCACGCCACACCCTCAAAACGAGTTCCTGCAGCATCACGGGAGCAAGCAGGTACGCGCCAGCAGTGCGCCTGTCCGTCAGCATCCTCCTAACAAATTCCACGGTGTCATTTATCGGTAACCCAAACACAATCACGGCCTGCGGCCGAGTCTCAGCAAACGCCTCCCACGCAGCGTCAAACACTTCCTTCCTCGCACCACCATGACTCATAGAGCCATTCAGAACGAAGACACCGCTCAGATTGTAGCCCATCCCCGACATCACACGTTGTGCCTGTGCATACTCCCTGTCACCAAAATAATCTCCCTGCAGGTACATGAAGCCCAGCCGACGCACACGCAGATGGGCCAGGGCGTAGCGGAGGAGTGCCAGCAGCTCGGCCGCAGGTTCAGCACGCAAAAAGTAAAGATTGGGGTTCCACCCACGCACCAAACTCAACCCAGTGAACGGGGCAAACAAGACAAGGCCATGGCGCATAATTACGGGCAGCGAGTTCAAAACGGTCGCGTCGCCAATAACGCCTGCCACAAGAAGAACATCACTACTTTCATTCAACGCTTTTCCTATCACCGCTCCACTCGTTTCCATCGTGGCGACCTGCCTGATAACCTCCACACGAACACCGTCAGCAACAGTGAAGTTGCGCGACCAGAGTGCTGCCTCCAGTCCGGCCTCAAGTGAATCCGCTAATTTCTGGTCAATTGGGAGATCCGTCACATTCAGCATTAACACCTTCACATTGGTCTCAGGGATACATGGTTTGGGCACCGCGACACGGTCGCTTTGCGACGGCTGCGCAATGGCATACGGCAGATCGAGAAGCAGCAGCAGGGCAACAAAAAGACACCGTGACGCCGCACAAGAACGCTGCTCTCGCGGCCACACCGCCATGCCCGCTGCCATAAGACTGTCTTGCTGTGTAGCTTGTGGCTTCCTGCAGGAGAAACAGAGAAGGAAATAAAATGGTGCACAGAGGAAAGGAAAGGAATCAGCCGTGTCGGCAAGTGCCGCAGAGAACACACGAGCGTCAGCGACAAAAGTGCCGCCAAACACATGTGGAGACAGCCCGGCACAAGCAACGGTGTGGGTGGTCATGCACACCGTCCCTCACAACGTCGCGGTCGCCCACACCACTGCACAATACATCACGGCGACGCCGCCT
>NW_914584.1:0-1411 GCF_000209065.1 Trypanosoma cruzi
GCGGCGCTGCGCGGGCGGTGGGAAGCCGATGGCATCACTGAGCTGACTGCGTCTGCGCGTCTTTGTGTCGCTGGCTGTGATGTGGAATATATGTGGCCGGATGCCGCTGCGTCCTACTGTGTCTGGTTACTGTTGCTGCTGCCTCTTCCTTGTTTTACCTTGCAGATAGAGATACTGTGGCTTGACCACCACAACTAGCGTTTCAAGGTTTTAGTAATTACTCGCAGCAGTTGTTGTAGGATTATTAGTAGAAATAGCAGTGGGATAACTATCTGGCGGAATCGTGTCACTGTATTTGGCATCTGTAGGAAGGGATTTGCGGAGCAGGAGGCACGGTCGACGAGACGAGTGCGACACACCACGACAGCCCTGTTGATACCTGGTTGGGTTGGTGGATGTGGTCTGCGGTGGGTGCGTGTCCGCACAGCCGGCACCGCTTGCGGCGCAGGGCCATTGCGGCTGTGCGTGTGGCGCTGCTTGTTCTGTTGGCGCTGGTTGCGGCGGCGGCGTGGATGCCCGCGGTGCATGCGGTGCCGTTGCGACTGCGGGGCGGTACGGTGGAGAGAGCCATCACGGTGGGCCGCGCCGTGGACACGGTGCTGATGGACGGCGTGTACGTCACGAACGGCGTGGCTGTGGTGTTCGACGTTGCGGCGATGCTTCCCGGCGCGCTGCGCATCGAACTGAGGAACTGCGTGTGCGACGGCGGTGCGCAGATCTACGTGCGGGGCTACAGCGGCGAGCCGGCGGGTGACCGGAGCCTGGAGGTGAGCGTGAGCGGGCTGTCGGGGAGCTACTGCTCGCTCGTGTTTGTGCACAACCTGCCGGCACGCACGAACGTGACGGTCCGTGACTCGACAATTGTGACGCCGGGACCGATGCGCTACTCCCAGCTTAGCGGGCTGACGGACGCGGTGGCGTCGCCGCTTGTGCTGCACGCGATGTCGCTGTTGCAGTCGCAGCTACGTGTGAGCAACACCGTGCTGAGGTCGTCGCATGCGGGCGGGACGGCGGTGTACGTTGGCGGCGGTGTGGACCTGCTGTCGAGCGCGATGGTGCTTGACGGCGTGTTGCTGGAGGCGTCGGGCGGTCCGACCGCGTCCGCGATGCATGTGTCATCCTCGTCGCGTCTCAGTCTGCGTAACCACTCGGTGTTCTCCGTGACGAACGCGTCGGTTGTGAGCAGCGGCGGCGGCATTGTGCTTGGCGAGCGCCTCGCGGTGTCCGACTCGGTGCTGCGCTTCGTGGGCGTCGAGGGGTCTGCTGCGTCGTCGCTGGTGCGCTGCGACGGTGGGACGGTCGGTGCCGGCGGGTGGCTGGAGCTGCGCGACGTGTGGGCGGTGGGCGAGGCGTCGTCGGTGGCGTCGCTGTCAGGGGTGACGCTGAGCGGCGGCGCCGTGTCTATTGCTCG
>NW_914585.1:0-1412 GCF_000209065.1 Trypanosoma cruzi
CCGGCGCGCTGCGCATCGAATTGAGGAGCTGCGTGTGCGACGGCGGCGCGCAGATCTACGTGCGGGGCTACAGCGGCGAGCCGGCGAGTGACCGGAGCCTGGAGGTGAGCGTGAGCGGGCTGTCCGGCGGCTACTGCTCGCTTGTGTTTGCGCACAACCTGCCGGCACACACGAACGTGACGGTCCGTGACTCGACGATTGTGACGGCGGGGCCGATGCAATACTCGCAGCTGAGCGGGCTGACGGACACGGTGGCGTCGCCGCTTGTTCTGCACGCGACGTCGCTGTTGCAGACGCAGCTGCGTGTGAGCAACACTGTGCTGAGGTCGTCGCAGGCGGGCGGGTCGGCGGTGTACGTTGGCGGCGGCGTGGACCTGCTGTCGAGCGCGGTGGTGCTTGACGGTGTGTCGCTGGAGGCGTCGGGCGGTCCGACCGCGTCCGCGATGCATGTGGCGTCCTCGTCGCGTCTCAGTCTGCGGAGCCACTCGGTATTCTCCGTGACGAACATGTCGGTTGTGAGCAGCGGCGGCGGCATTGTGCTTGGCGAGCGCCTCGCGGTGTTTGATTCGGTGCTGCGCTTCGTGGGCGTCGAGGGGTCTGTCGCGTCGTCCTCGTTGGTACGCTGCGACGGTGGGACGGTCGGTGCCGGCGGGTGGCTGGACATGCACGACGTGTGGGCGGTGGGCGAGGCGTCGTCGGTGGCGTCGCTGTCGGGGGTGACGCTGAGCGGCGGCGCCGTGTCGGTTGCGCGCTGCACTGCCACTGGCGCGACGCTTGTCTCCGGGCCGACGATCACGAGCGGCGTCGTGTCGGTGCAGTGCAACCGTGCCGGCGGCCGGGTGCTTCAGAGCAGCGGCGACTACCGCATGGCCGGCCTGCCCTCCGTGAGTGTGTTGCCGTGCGACGGCTGTGCGGCGGCGCTGGCGTGCTTCGATGGACTGACGGCGTCGTTCTCTGACTGTGTGTGCAGCTGCCGTGCCGGTGGCTTGGGCGAGGCGTGCCTGCCATTCGACGTGCCGCCTGCGGGGTCCGGTGGTGGTGGCGGCGGTGGTGCGCAGGGCTGCGTGAGTGGCGTGACGCTGACGGAGTCGGTGACGGTTGGTGGCGGGCGTGCGACGACGTGCTTCGACTCGGTGGTGTTCAGCGGGCCGATCACTGTGGCGGTGGACCTGCGCTCGATGGACGCGTTCGCTGACGCGCTGAACGTGACGCTGCGCCACTGCGTGCTTGCGGGCGGTGCGCAGCTGCGGATTGGCGGCCTCAGCGAGAGCACGGCGCGCCCGATGCCGCACGCCCTCGTCAACATGACGAATGTGACGTCGCTGGAGGGCACGATCGTGCTGCATGGCGCGATGCCGCTGAACTCGAGTGTGCTGCTGGCGAACTCAACGCTGCGCGCGACGGTTGGCGGG
>NW_914586.1:0-1412 GCF_000209065.1 Trypanosoma cruzi
TATCTGTGTGCGTGTTCACACACTGGACACCAAACAACCCTGAATTATCCGCTGCTGAGAGGAATTTCGCGAGCTCTTGCCCACACGGGTGCTGCACTCGGCTGATCGTTTTCGAGCGGCTGCTGCATCACACGTCGTGGTCTAAATTTTTGTTTTCAATTATGAATGATGGGAGTCAGAGGCACTCTCTGTCAATATCTGTGTGCGTGTTCACACACTGGACACCAAACAACCCTGAATTATCCGCTGCTTGGAGGAATTTCGCGAGCTCTTGCCCACACGGGTGCTGCACTCGGCTGATCGTTTTCGAGCGGCTGCTGCATCACACGTCGTGGTCTAAATTTTTGTTTCCAATTATGAATGGTGGGGGTCAGAGGCACTCTCTGTCAATATCTGTGTGCGTGTTCACATACTGGACACCAAACAACCCTGAATTATCCGCTGCTTGGAGGAATTTCGCGAGCTCTTGCCCACACGGGTGCTGCACTCGGCTGATCGTTTTCGAGCGGCTGCTGCATCACACGTCGTGGTCTAAATTTTTGTTTCCAATTATGAATGATGGGGGTCAGAGGCACTCTCTGTCAATATCTGTGTGCGTGTTCACATACTGGACACCAAACAACCCTGAATTATCCGCTGCTTGGAGGAATTTCGCGAGCTCTTGCCCACACGGGTACTGCACTCGGCTGATCGTTTTCGAGCGGCTGCTACATCACACGTCGTGGTCTAAATTTTTGTTTCCAATTATGAATGGTGGGGGTCAGAGGCACTCTCTCTTAATATCTGTGTGCGTGTTCACACACTGGACACCAAACAACCCTGAATTATCCGCTGCTTGAGGGAATTTCGCGAGCTCTTGCCCACACGGGTGCTGCACTCGGCTGATCGTTTTCGAGCGGCTGCTGCATCACACGTCGTGGTCTAAATTTTTGTTTTCAATTATGAATGGTGGGGGTCAGAGGTACTCTCTGTCAATATCTGTGTGCGTGTTCATGCACTGGACACCAAACAACCCTGAACTATCCGCTGCTTGGAGGAATTTCGCGAGCTCTTGCCCACACGGGTGCTGCACTCGGCTGATCGTTTTCGAGCGGCTGCTGCATCACACGTCGTGGTCTAAATATTTGTTTTCAATTATGAATGGTGGGGGTCAGAGGTACTCTCTGTCAATATCTGTGTGCGTGTTCATGCACTGGACACCAAACAACCCTGAACTATCCGCTGCTTGGAGGAATTTCGCGAGCTCTTGCCCACACGGGTGCTGCACTCGGCTGATCGTTTTCGAGCGGCTGCTGCATCACACGTCGTGGTCTAAATTTTTGTTTCCATTATGAATGATGGGGGTCAGAGGCACTCTCTGTCAATATCTGTGTGCGTGTTCACATACTGGACACCAAACACCCTGAATTATC
>NW_914587.1:0-1412 GCF_000209065.1 Trypanosoma cruzi
TGGCTGCATGGGCGGAGCACCGTAACTGTTTCTGTTTTTATTGCATTGAGTGGGCGACCTCTCTCTCTCTCCCTCTGTGTGTGTGTTTTGCTTTACGGGAGTAATGAGAGTGTGTGTGCGCTGGTCGTCCCACGCTTCGGTTTTTATTGTTATTGTATTTTATTGTTTTACTTGTGTTGTGGCTGAGTGCACCCATTACCTTTTTTTGATTGGCAGTTTGCTTTGACTGCAGAAATCTAAATTGTTTTTTTGTATTATTATACTGCTTCTTTCATTTTGAGAGAGTGTCAGTCTCTTTTATTCTTGTGACGCCACCAGGTTTTTTTTTTCTTTAACATACGCCATGCGTCCGTTGTTCCGTATTACTCTTTGGCCTGCTGCGCTGCTGGTGCTGTTGTTGATGATGTCTGCGATGTGATCTGTCGGCGGGTGTCTTGCTGTCAGCCTGACGAATCCTTCATTCCTTGACGATTTGTTGCGTACCGACGGTGCGTGGGCGTCTCTGGTGATAGTGAGGGACGCGTGTCTCAGAGCGCAGGATGCGTCGCGGGTGTGCGGCGTCCTTTGTGAGAACCGATGTGTGCCCATCTGCACCCAGGCGTCATCAACGTACCGTGAGGAAAGCATAAGGCGCCGTGGCTTCTTTTGGTTTTGCACAAAGAATTTATTGGACGTTATTTTTGTTTTCAATCTTTTGCAGCTTTTGTGGGGGAAGGTGGGAGGTTGAGGGCATGAGGACTGAATTCATTTGAGTGGCTGCGTTCCGCTGACTTGCGGCCAGTCGTGGCACTCTTTTGGAGCTTGGCCGCTCGTCTCTTTTGTTTGCTTCCCACCGCAGCACGTCGATAACACTGATCCGAAGAACATTTGTTTGACCGCGTGTGGGCTGCTGCCGTGCGTGGTGCATGGACTATGTGATTGTGTGGGGAGGTGCGTTGGAGTGACGAATACTTCTGTTTGGCGTGTCGCGGTGTGTCGGAATGATGTTCGGATGACATGTGGAGGGTGTTGTTTGTGATTTGTGTGTCCTCCCTGGTGGTGCCGACATGTGTGCGGAGATTTTGGCATTGCTGGCTCACAGTTCCACGTCACTTTTCAGCATTCCTGGATGTGCTGAGGAATGACGGCTGACGACCAGCGTGTTGGTGCTGCTGGCGGGAATAAGTGCATCGGGAATAGGCCGTTTTCTCTTTCCCATGCTGGAGCCGATGGACTGGCACGCGGGCACCGGCTGCAGGCTGCCTGCCAGCACGTGTGAGCAGCGGATCCATGCAAACACCGACGCTCATCGCAAGAGCATGTGCGATCACAGTGGCCTTTTGTGGCGTGCTTTTGTGGGCGTCAGCCCATCGAAGAATGTGTGAAGCAAACGGCTAACGGAGCACGAGGAAAATAAGTGCATGCACTGTGCC
>NW_914588.1:0-1412 GCF_000209065.1 Trypanosoma cruzi
GTGACGCGCAGCAGCCGTGGCCCTGCGCCATCTCCCCCCATCGGCCAGCACCGCACACCCGCCACTTCCACGCAGCGATATACACGCAGCGGCCGCTGGTGGTGGCGGGCCAAAAGAAAAAAGAAGTAAAATAAAAAGAAGTAATTACAAAACAAAACACTATGAAGTTGGTGTAATTAAGAATAAAAAATAAAAAAATGGACAAAAAACCCCACAAATAATTTCAGAAAAATACAGGAAAACAAATCAACACTGGCAGAAAAGAATTAATAGACAAGAACCAATAAAAACAAAAATGAACAACACTGTTGGTGCGCCATAGAATGACTGGCCGTGGCGCGCAGCAGCCGTGGCCCTGCGCCATCTCCCCCCATCGGCCAGCACCGCACACCCGCCACTTCCACGCAGCGATATACACGCAGCGGCCGCTGGTGGTGGCGGGCCAAAAGAAAAAAGGAGTAAAATAAAAAGAAGTAATTACAAAACAAAACACTATGAAGTTGGTGTAATTAAAAAATAAAAATAAAAAAATGGACAAAAAACCCCACAAATAATTTCAGAAAAATACAGGAAAACAAATCAACACTGGCAGAAAAGAATTAATAGACAAAAACAATAAAAACAAAAATGAACGACACTGTTGGTGCGCCATACAATGACTGGCCGTGGCGCGCAGCAGCCGTGGCCCTGCGCCATCTCCCCCCGTCGGCCAGCACCGCACACAAATTTCACGTGGCGCATGTCACAGGATAGCGTGATTCACGCTCCCGCGTGTAGTTGATGCACGGTCCAGGAAGGTTAATGCGTTGGAGTGGGCGTCGACTGCCAGTGGCTGCGGCTGACGGTCAATGGTATCTGGGTTGCGTTCGTCGCCAACAATGATGCGCTCCCGCCGCGGCGGTACGGGTGGTCGGTACGACGACGCGCTGGCGGTGCCTGAGGCGTACGACGATGATGTCCTGTCGTGGTGCTTCCGCAACTCTTCGTCGCTCTCCTCGTCATCGCGCAGCAGCGCATCCAGCCCTCCACGCTGCGGCTCGCGCAGTTCCTGCCAGTGGCGGTCCTCTACGTACCACACAGCCGCACAGTACACAGCGACCGCAAGCAGCAAAGCGGTCAGCAGCATCAGAAGTGCCGCGTACGCCCTCGCCCCGCCGTCGCTGGGCGCAAGATGGTTGGCCGCGCTGACCACGCACAGCACCGCAAGGAGCACAAAGCTCGCCGTGCGCATCACCGTCAGGAAGGCCGAGCGCATCATGTTCGTGAAGGCAACCACGCCCGCACCCGCAAGCAGCACAGCTGCCATGCAGAAGTACAGGACGTGACAGCTTCCCGCGGGCGGGTGCACAGCCGCAATCAGGCCCACCACGCACAGCACCGACAGCTGGAACACGCACCAGTACACGTAGCTG
>NW_914589.1:0-1412 GCF_000209065.1 Trypanosoma cruzi
AGAGGGGAGGTGGTGTGGGAGACCGCGGTGCTGCTGTCACTGTCGGCAGGTTTCGTCGTATTACTTTGCACAGCGGCAGATTCAACTGTTGTTCCTTCTTCATTCCCAGCTGTACTCTCATGGTGCTGCTCTTCATCCTTCAGTTGGGCATCGGATATTTGTGCATTTTGGGAGTTTTTTTCTGTACCCTTGTTATCAGAGCTGCCGGTGGTTTCACTGCCACTGGGAGATGAAGACTGGGATTTTTGCTCCTGGTTGCTGCCTGATGATGTATTCAGTGCGGGAGTTGTGTCGGGTGCTGCCACTCTCCGGGATTTATCCTCGTGTGATTCAGTCGTATTTGTTTGGTCTTGTGATGTTGCTGGTGCTCCGTCCGCGCCCTCCCGTGCTTCGGTCGACTTCAGTCCTGTTTGTGGTGTTTTTTCGTCTTTGTTGTGGATCGTTTTGCCTTGCACGCCCACGCTGTGTTGTTTCGATCCCTCCGCCTCTGAGTGATTCCTTTGCTCTTCTTCAGTGCGAACGTCATCGGAATGCGGCTGGTGGCCATCACCACCTGCTGGGCTGTGGACATTGGTATCGACACCACCTTCCACCTTTAAAGAAAGAGGAAGTGGAGAAGAAATTCCGGCATTATCCGCGCCAACAGTCGTTGAAGATGTCGTTGTTGGGCTGCCAACTGACGATCCTGCACCATGCGCAACGCTAGGCTCTCTTTCAGCTGCGTTGTCTTTCATCTTCTTCTCATTCTCCAGCGCCACTGCAATATTTTTTTTCAATGTATTCACACAATTTGTTTCATAATCCGTGTTTTTGCAGTATTTCTCCGCAAGCTCCTTATCAGTCTCATTCGCAAGTAAAGTCAAAACCCCCAAGTACGTGTTATTGCAGAATTCATCCTGCGTATCTTCCTCACCAAAACCACCGCCGGCAACGCACCACAGCACGCAGAGGGCACACACCAGCAGCACACGGCCAGCCATCATCATCGCCATCACTCCTGTCACTTGCCTGCAGCCTTCAGCACAAACTAACTCCCCGTCAACGCAAAAAGCAAAAAGAGAGACAAGTCACACAGCCACGCACCGTCCCACCCAGAAATGAGAGTCACACACCACGAGGCAGTTGGAATCAGTACAATTGCAGAACTCACACAACGCCTTGCAAACCAGAAGTTAAAAATGCAGTAAAAAGCACAACAACGGATTTGAGAGTCCAGCGAAACTCCCAAAAGCAAAAAAAGAAAAATCGATCAGGCACGTCTTTTATTTTGTTTGCAAAAAAGCAAAATGTAAAGGACCCACTGGTTTGCGTATACGTACTGCATGGACCGAATATAGCAAAAAAAAAAAATATCGTACTATTCCGTGAGCCCACACAACTCTCCTCACATTTCGTGCGGCATCCGGGCTTTT
>NW_914590.1:0-1413 GCF_000209065.1 Trypanosoma cruzi
TACAGCACCAAAATAAAGGGGTCAAGTAACTCCGGAATGTTGCTCTGCAGGCACACAAAACACTGCTGCAGCACTAACCTCTTCTCCACAGGGGAGTAAAACGACGCATGCCCCCTGCAGGAACACAACACCCAGTCCGTCAACTCCCGCACCGCTGTTTCTTCCAGGCACGCCATTGGCTCTATGAACTCCAGCGTGACCTTAAAGACGCAGTCATTGTTGAAGTTCACCTGGTCCATGGAGCGACTTCGCACAACGCGGCGGTCCTCAAGAAACTCGAGGGAGTTGACTGGCACCTTCACCTGTTCCCCCTCCTTGTTGGTGTAAATGAGCATGTTGAGGTGCCCGCTCTTGACGAAGTTAAGGTCCGGCGTCGTCTCTAAAGTAACCGCCTCCCGCCCTTTTCCCATCACTTCGCCGAAGAACCGCTACGTTGTGTAACAGAAATGCAGCAGCCTAACTTTTCTTCCCCCCCCCCTTTTTTTTTTTTTTAAGTGGCCGGTCGTGAAGAGAGTGGCGCGGCACACACGGGGGAGAAGAGATGCAAAGAAGGAATAAGTAAACAGAGGGAGAGAGAGAGAGAGAGGGAGAGAGAGAGAGAAAGAGCTCACAGGGGTCTGGAAGAAAATTCTGCGACAGCCATCACCACGGTACGAGAAAAGACACAGAAAAGAGGAAAGAAACAACCGCAAGCATACAATTCCACACAAATACAAACGGAAAGCAAACAATAATTCCGATGGCAACAATAAGGAGAAAGAAGCATAAAGAAAGAATTCAACATTGCAGAGAATATACAGCGGCTGCGCCTACCACAATTCGATGGCCTCCGGTCTTAGCAGCTCACCGTCCTCATCGTACACCTCTTCCCCGTCTGCCATTGCCGCTCGTCTCATATCATCATAATCATCCTCATCCTCACTCGATATAGCGGGGCCGCTGCGTCCACCATAAGCACCCGCAGCACTCACGGCTCCGGGCACCATGGGGTCGCCAAAAAAAAGCGTTGCCTCTTTACGCAGTTGTGGGGCGGCAAAAATGCATTTTCCAAACTGCTCGGCTACGACAGAGAACCCATCCGCGTCATGGGCGGCGCCTAAACGCTCAAAAAATATTTTGGGATCCCCGTGCCGCTCCTCCGCCTCGCGCTGCTCCGCGGCAAGCCGCCGGTGGGCCGGGGCGCAGACGTTGCACTCCGTGATGTCATTGAGGCAGCGCTGGTGAAAAGAGTGTTGGCACATGAAGTGCACGACCGGGAGGTCCAGCGCGGCGTGGCAGTGAAAACACTTGTGCGCCTGGAAAACGGTGGCTTTCGTTTGCAGCGCGTCAATTTCGCCATGCAACTCCCTAAGTTTCTTCAGCCGCGTGTCAATAAGACCGTGAAACGCCTCCGTCCGCTGCTCGTCCCTCCGC
>NW_914591.1:0-1413 GCF_000209065.1 Trypanosoma cruzi
TGCTGGGAGCACGCTGAGTTTTGTGCGCAACCGAGCGCTGCAGCCGCGGATGGTGTCGCTGAGCCTGTCGCTCGCGGCTGGGGCGCATTTGAGGGTGGCGTGCAACGACGCTGGTGGGCGTGTCCTGTCGACGGCGGAGGAGTACGCAGCGGCTGGATTTGGCGACGCTGGGCGCATCGACGTTGTTGGGTGCGACGACTGCGACAGGGACACGCACTGCTACGCGCCCGGGACGACCTCTGCGAGCATGAGGAACGGTGTGTGCGTGTGCGTGTGCGGCAGCGGCGGGTACGGCGAGGCGTGCGTGCCTGTGGGAGCTCTCGCACTACCGCCCGCTGTGGGCACCGCGTCGAGTTTGTTTGTCCGCGAGGGCGTGACGGTGCAGTCGGTGTTCGTTGTGCCTGCCGGCGCGAGCGAGGTGACGCTGCGCCATGTTGTGCTGGACGGCGTGAGTCCGGTGCTCTACGTGCCGTGTATGGCGCGGGACGGCGTGCGGATCGTTGTGCAGAACGTGTCGCTGCTGAACGGCGCCGTGCTGTACGTGATGGGCGGTGGATCGTTGCGCGGTGCTGCGGGGAGCGACGAGAGCGGGCCGGTGGAGCTGTCCATGTGCGACGTGGAGGCGCTGAACGGTGTGCTTGTGCTGACCGGCACGTTCCCCGCGGGGTCCGTGCTGACGGTGACGGACTCCCTGCTGGTTGCCACGAGGCCGACGCCGCTTGTGTATCTTCCCGGCTCGCAGTCCTCGCCGTACGCACCGGTGCTTGTGTTGTCTGGCCTGCGTCTCGTGCGGTCCGTGCTGGTTGTGTCCGGCGTGGCCCTCGTGACCGTGGTGACTGGTGGGCGGACGGTGGTGGTGGACGGCGCCGTGCTGGAGCTTGTCGGTGGCGGTGTCGCGCTGGACGCGGCTGTGTTCGGTGGCGAATATGCGTTGTACGCGAGTGCGCGCGTGGTTGCGTCTGGGGGCGCTGTGCTGCGCGTGTCGGGGAGCCAGGTGTACTCCGCGCATGGGTTGGTGTTCGAGAGCGGGGTGGAGGCCAACGCGTCCGCCGTCGTAGTGAATGGCAATGCCGGTGCGCTGACCGATGGCGCGCTGCTGGTGCTGCGGGGGTCGGCGTCGTTTGCGTCCGGGTCGTGGCTGTCGGTGCGCGGCAACAGCATCAGCGGCAGGCTCCTGTCGGTGCCGTCGTACCCGCGCAGTGTGGATCTCGTGCAGAGCACGCTGACGCTCTATGGGAACGCCGGCAGCGGGCCCGTCGTGATGGACGGCACCGTTGCGCTTGTGGGCGCCGGCCGAAGTTTCGTCGTGGGGTGCCTGACGCTCAACGGGCAGGTGCTGCAGTCGATGGACTACAGATCCGCCGGCATCATCGGGGAATTCCGCTCCGTGGCGTGTGGCGTGTGCGACGCCGA
>NW_914592.1:0-1413 GCF_000209065.1 Trypanosoma cruzi
GCTGAGCACCACCGAGTCGAAGCACGCCGTCGCACGCACGCCGCCAACCGTCACCGACTCCGTCAGCGTCACGCCACTCACGCAGCCCTCCGCAGTATCGCCACCACCGCCGCCGGCCCTCGCAGGCGGCACGTCGAACGGCAGACACGCCTCGCCCACACCGCCGGCACGGCAGCTGCACACGCAGTCGGAGAACGACGCCGTCAGCGCATCGAAGCACGCCAGCGACGTCCTCTTTTCAGAACACCTGCAGCAAAGACCGTCACCGTCAGCAGCGGTCGGTGCCTTCCTTCTTCACCGACGCCGTCGCGCGCCTCCTCCATCAAAAACACAACGGGATCGGCAGCCACACGCAACCGCCAGCACCGAGTGCGAGAGGAGCAACCAACCATACCAATGCATATATCGTGTGGGTGTCGTTGTGTGTGTGTGTCTACGGCCACAAAAGGAAAAAAAAGCATTTAAGGGGAAATACAACCACAGCGGGGCGTCAAAAAAAACAAACAAGATGAACGGTGAAACGCAACACTGCACGGCTGCCCATGCTGTGGCGAGCCGCGGGATAGGTTGGAAAGTAAAAAAAAAAAAAAAGTTAAATCCGTCTTCCATTATGAATTCACTTAAAAGCAAAAAAATTTGCACGCTGGTGCGTTTTTTTCGCCTGCAGATAAAAATAAATAAATAAATAAGATACACCCGTTACAGTCGTTTAAACCCCCGGTGCCCACACATTATTTATATTCCACTGGGACACTCAGCGCAGTCCTGTGTCCCCATTCCATTGTCTCTTTTATTAGCCGGCGCCATCGGCGTGGCACACAATGCCGAGAGCGCCTATGATCGCTTTAAAAGAGGAAAAAAAACACTGAGTAGATCCATTAATTGTCGGACCACAAAAAAAAAAAAAGAAATAACACGAAAAAACGCGGTGCTGGCGCTGGGGAGAGCATGCCTCCACATGGAGGAAGAGCTCTTCACAGCGAAGGGGATGTAAAATAAAATTAAAACCAGATGAAATAAAATGGTTAAAACAAGGCGTCACAGAAAGTGGCAATTACCTAAAAGAGTGCGTGGCCAGACGCATATGTTCCCGCTGGAAGCAGGAAGTCCTCACCGCGATTTCTCAGTAAAGGACCACAAAGGCGCAAAACCCCAGCAGCAGCAACCGCGACACGCCCCCACGCATGGAGCCGTCACCGCTTCCTTTTTTGCCGTCACCACTTCCTTTTTTGCCGTCACCGTTTCCTTTTTTGCCGTCGCTCTTCTTGACCATTTTTAGTTCACCGACACTCAGTGGGCGGTTGTACAGAAAGACGTTCTTCACAGTCACAGGAGAGTTTTTCATACCGCACGCGCCAAAGCAAAAGCCTGCGAGCTCAAGTGGCGTCTCACCTGTTACATCGTCTCCTCTTC
>NW_914593.1:0-1413 GCF_000209065.1 Trypanosoma cruzi
CACACCGTCATCGTTCCCCCGTTGCCCTCAGCGTATTTCCCTTCATAATGATCCCGCCACCATCAACAACACTATCGGAAAAAGAAAGTGCGTAAATATTCGCCTCGATGTAGTTGTCAAGCAACAGCAGCGTCGAGTTTGTACCAAGAGTAAATTCCCAAAAAGCAGTGGCGTGCCTCGACTTCGTCACAAGTGTACTGCCCGCCACCAGTATCTGGGAGCTCGCGCCAAAATCGCCCCTGAACTTCAATGCACCAGAATCCATCATCGAGGATGTCACGTTCACGTGCACGCGCGCACCACTCCCCCTGACCGACAGGCCCATGAGGACGCACTGCAGCAGCGTGATGTTGAGTGTCTTTTGTGGTGCGTCGAAACGCGACAGGTCCAGCACGATCGCGGCGGTGAAGGTCACGTTGACAAAGCACAGACCACGCACACCGGGATCAGGATAGTCCACGGGGCTTATGCTGCCACCGTGCACGCAGCGGACCTCCGTGTCGTCCGCGTCGGGGAGCGGGAGCGGCCCAAGGCCGTCCGGAACCGCAGCTGGCAGACACGTGTCACCGTAGCCGCCAGCAGCACACACGCACTCACAGCCGCTGATGCTGCTCGTCCTCGCCGCGAAGCACACGGCGTCCACGGTGCACGCACCACAGTCCAACACTGTCACGGGTGCTCCAATATTGAGGTCTTCTCCGTAATCCGTCACAGGAGAGCCCCTTAGCTCGTTGCACATGCCGTAGATGGTTGGGCGCGAGTCGGATGGTGGTGACCACCTGCTTGTCATGTATGCAGTGGTCGACGAATAGGAGCCGTACGTAAAGTTGTTGTCAATTATTGACCACACACTCCGATCCCGGAACGCCACGCCGTGGTGGGCAGCCACGTACACAACGTAGGCGGTGCGGAACTCGTTGTCGCGGTGCACCAACCAGCTGCCGTCAGTCACGGACAGCGTTTTTGCAATGAGCATGGCAAAGCCGAGACGGAACTCGCTGGACACAACCTGCAGCACGCTGCCGCCATCTACAACAACATCCCTAAAAACAAACGCGCCTTCTTGGAGTTCAGTGCTCGGTGCGCTCCACGAGCTGTTCTGTACGGAGAACACGGAGCCGCCGCTGACACGCAGGTCCGACGCAAGAGCGTAAATCACGTGCGCCCGCGACATTACAACGCAGTTGTCCATGTAGAAGGCGCTGGACATGTTTGCGCCGAGGCCGCGCTCCACAAGCATCGCAGCGCACGAGCCCCCACCGCACGCCAGCTTTGACCGCGTCATGACAAACCGCGTCGACAGAAGCCGGACGCCGTCCAGGACAAGCGCGGGGCCGTACCGGGATTCCTCGTGTCCACGGGTTGTCGGCATGTACCGCGACCCCCCACCGTCGCACGCAGCGTTGAGTTCGC
>NW_914594.1:0-1414 GCF_000209065.1 Trypanosoma cruzi
GCCCATTGTATATATGCATGCACACCCATGCAGGCCCGTTGGTGCTCTCTTTTGCACGACACGCACCGCTGCCGTCCTGCCTGGCTGCATGGACGGAGCACCGTAACTGTTTCTGTTTTGTTTTTATTGCATTGAGTGGGCGACCTCTCTCTCTCTCCCTCTGTGTGTGTGTTTTGCTTTACGGGAGTAATGAGAGTGTGTGTGCGCTGGTCGTCCCACGCTTCGGCTTTTTGTTTTGTTTTCCTTTTTGATTTTGTGGTTGAGTGCACCCATTCCGCGGCTGCGTGTGTGTGTGTGTGTGCGATGATATGAGTAATTTGCGTGTGTGCTATCTGCCTCTCTCTGCCGTTGCTTTCTTCAGACTCTCTTGTGGCGCACAGCTGCTCCGCAAGTATAGGCGCTGCCAAACACACAAGCACATGCACACACACATGCCGTGTTTAAAACGCTGAGAATGCACGCACGCACAGGATTGTGGCTGCGGAGGCCCTCGCGAGGGGGGAAAAGCCTGCATTTTGTTTTTTTTTGACATGTTGCTTGGTGTGTGCTGACGCGTGACGAATAACAACACGCCCCAATAAGCAGAAAAGAAGTAAAACAAAATGGCGCTGGGCGGCACACCGGTAAGCCAAAAATACGCAATCACCAATAAAAAAGCCGGCGATCACCCAGCAGGCACATCAAGCCTCCTAAAAACCAACCTGGAACAGACAAAAAAAAAGAGACAATCATAGAAAACAAAGATCCCCGCCCCCAAACAGGAAAAACATTAAAGAAAACGCGATTCTTTTTTTTGTCCTTACTGCCGGGGTTGGCCGCTGCAAGAAATAAAAAATGGTAGGGCGGTGGCCCCGGACGTTGGATACAGGACGACGTGTCGAATTATCCAAGTTTGCAGCGGCTGCCCCGGACGTTGGATACAACACGACGAATCGTAGTAACCACGCTGCGGCTGCGGCCCCGTACGAGAGATATATGACGACTTATCGTAGTAACCACGCTGCGGCGGCGCACCCTAAACATGTCGCTTTCGTTTTCCAGGGGACAACGCAAATGTGCTCGATTGTTCGAAGATCGAAATTAATACTTTACGTGAAAAGGGGTCGCGCGACCGCATTTTTATAGCTCAGTGGCAAACACGCTCACAATGTCATCCGGGGACGCGGGTTCGATTCCCGCAGAAGCCTAAGTTTTTTCCATTTTTTTTTGAATTCTTGTTTCATATTGCTTTTTAAACTTCTGGTTTGCAGGACGGTGTGCGAGTTCTGCAATCGCACTGATTCCATCTGTTTCGTGGTTTGTGCGGCTGCGGCTGCGGTGGTGGCCGCGTGAGAGTGAGTGTGAGAGAGCCATGCACCGCCCGCACACACACTCTTCCTTCTCTCTCTGTGTGTGTGTGTCCCCCTTGCATGGA
>NW_914595.1:0-1414 GCF_000209065.1 Trypanosoma cruzi
CACCTGGCTGCCCTCCAGCGGCGTGCGGCCGTACAGGAAGCCGCCGCTCCGGTCAAGGCGCGCGATGTGGCGCAGGATGGCGTTGGACTCGAACACGCAGCCCTCCTCCGTCTGCAGCACGGGGTAGCGGCCGCACGGGCTGCAGTTGCGGCAGTACTCCGCCGTCTCGTTCTCGCGGCCGTACTCGCACGCCTTCAGCGTCACCGCAACGTTGGCGAGGGCCGCAGCAGCCAGAAGCTTGTGCGTGCGTGCGTTCTCGGGGTTCACACCGCTCCACAGCGTGAGCGACATGGCGTATGTGTGCTTGTGTGTATTTTAATGTGCCGTGTGTTTTTCAGTGCTTAAAGTTGCAGAGCAGCTGCACGGCACAAGAGGGGCAAGAGAAGGCAACGGCAAAGAGATACAGATAGCACAAAAGGAGACTACTCATATCGTCACACACACACACAGCCCGCGAAGTGAGTAAACCCAACCACAAAACAAGTAAAACAATAAAAAAAAAACGAAGCGTGGGACGACCAGCACACACATTCTCATTGCTCCCGTAAAGCAAAACACACACACAGGGAGAGAGAGAGGTCGCCCACTCAATGCAATGAAAACAAAACAAAAACAGTTACGGTGCTCCGCCCATGCAGCCAGGCAGGACGGCAGCGGTGCGTGTGGTGCAAAAGAGAGCACCAACGGGCCTGCATGGGTGTGCATGCATATATACAATGGGCACATTATGTGTGTGCCTCGTGGGATGAGGTGAGGGCAAGAGTCCATGCAAGGGGACACACACACAGAGAGAAGGACGAGTGTGTGTGCGGGCGGTGCACGGCTCTCTCTCCCTCACTCTCACGCGGCCACCACCGCAGCAGCCGCCGCACACGCAACAATAAAAAGCAAAAGAGGGGAGGTGCTGTGGGAGACCGCGGTGCTGCCGTCACTGTCGCCAGTCTCGTTTGTCTCACGTGTTCGGGTGGTGATCGCCGGTGACTTCTCGGAATCTCCCCGAGTGGCCGTCGGTGTGGAAGTTGCGTTACCAGCTGGGCGTGCTTCATGTGTTCTTGCGACGTCGGTCGGTGTATGGCTGCTCCTGTCAGCCAACTCACCACCGCCTGTGGAGGCCGGCGTTTCAGACAGCTGTTCGGTATTGACTGAATCTGTCTGCGGGGGTTTCACAGGCTCTGGTGCAGCACCCGGTGATCCTTGCGCCTGCCCCTGCAAGGCGCTGGTAGCAGAACTTGACGACGGCAATGGCGAGGCCAAAGTGGCGTCTGTGGTTGCGGCTGCAGGCCGGCCACGAGGGGTGACGCCGGAGATCTCAACCGCCGTTTTGTTTACGCATTTCTCAACTTCTGTGTCGTTGTGCGCGGGTAACGTGGCATTTACACTCGTAATGAAGGACATTCGACCAAGATACTCGAAT
>NW_914596.1:0-1414 GCF_000209065.1 Trypanosoma cruzi
TGTCTAGACCCTTCAATATTTATCAGCGTACTGTCACCGCCAGCCATATGAAACGTGTTGCCCACCACCGCAAACACGGAGTGCCACGACACGCTCAGCGCAGACCTGACAACGTAAATGGCGATTGACGATGCCGTCACGCTCTGAAACACATTGCCACTCAGCACCACCGCGGAGTTGCTGCTGATCGCCAGTCCATTCATCGAAACGCACGACGGGCTGTCAATTTCCAATCCCGACCGAGGGATCAGCCTCGTGACAGTGAAGCGGTTCCAGCTGATCGTGATGTTCGTGCTCGGTGGGAACACACCCACCGGGCTGAGCAGCGCGTCACTAAATGTGTTGCCGGTGACAACAATGTTCAGCGACCCCACAGCGGCGTACGCGTTGCCCAACAGCAACAGCACGGCGCCGTCCCTCCACGTGCATCCATCGAACGTGACATTCGCCACGTCGCCCGTCATTGCCCCAATCAACACCGTCAGGCTCATGCCGCCCCCGCTGAACGTCACGTTGCGGTAGCACAGCCACGACAGCCCGCCGCCCACAGCCTGCGCAACCTCGGGGTACACCATGTCGCTGATGCACTCACCAACCGGCGGTGGCAGCGGTGGCGGTGGCGGGCCAGCAGGCACAGGCGCCGGGACACACACATCGCCGTGCCCTCCAGCAGCGCACTGGCACTTGCAGTCAATGGCCGCCGTCGTCAGCGGAGCAAAGCAGTCGCCTTCCTTCGTGCACTGCCCGCACGCGGCAACATTCGTCACGCCTGTGATGCCGTTCAGCTCCAGTTCAGCCGCCGTCGTCACCTCCCGTCCCGCGACCGTCAGACACCCAGCAACGAAACGGTAACCGGCCTCAACCCGCTTCAGCAAGGATACCGACAACCCCGTCGAGCCCATCCTGCAGCCCGTCAGCGTCACAGCACTGCTGCCGTCAATGCTCACAAATGCGGACTCAGTGTCGTAGAACATCGCACCCACCTCCACGTCGTTGTCGCGCCAATCCAACCAGCTTGACTGTTGAACAGTCCACAAGTCATCGTTGCAGATGGCGTAGCGAGCTGAGCCGCTGTTCCCCACCACGCGCAGCACGCTGTAATCCGACACGCTGAATCCTTGGTGCTGGTACAGCAGGCTTACCCCAGAGACATCGTATTGCTGAGCAGCGCAAAAACGGAGTGGTCACTCACACTGAGACTCTGCAAATAGAACACGTGTGTGTATCCCTCAAAGCTGCAGTACCGCGCGTACAGCGAGCTGCCACCCACCAGCTTGATTGCCACTGTCGAGTACAAACCAAAAGCACCGTACCTCGTTGCATGCGCTTTGACGTTGCTGACCAACAGCGTCGACGCACTCAAAACAACATTCCGCAACATCACCACGCTCAGCATGTTGTTCACAGTGTCCAT
>NW_914597.1:0-1414 GCF_000209065.1 Trypanosoma cruzi
CAGCAGCAGCAGTATAAGGTAACGTGGCACGTGAATCCGCACAAAATGACGGACAAGCAGATTTGCCTGTTGCCGAGGCAGGGCGCATACGCGGCCAAGTTCAGTGCGGAGCACAACCTGATTCCAAAAAATGAGGATGCGGCGCCGCCACGCCGTGAAGATATCGCCACCTCGGGCTGGGTGAGGCCCCAAGTTTTTCCACACGAGCTTCCAGAAGCACAGCGGAGCAACGGCGTAAGGCTTGATTTCGTTCCTCCCTTTTTTAAGTAAATTCGGCTCGAAGTAGGCTGTCTCCGGGTGAGCAAATGTGTGTGTTTCGTGTGCTGCTTCTGCGGCGGCCTCGGCTAGTTCCATTTCGTGTGTCCACGTCGTTTTGGAGCTGTCGCGGCTGCCGCGCGGGATGTGGCGCTCAGCTGCTCGTAAGATGCCTCTGCGAAGATTCAACCATGTGGACAGGGTAAAAAGGAGTGTTTCACACAACGATGTAAAAGAAGGCCAATCCGCTTTTCGCAGGGCAAACGTGATTTTCTTCCGTCAAGGCAGCGTGTTGGCCAGTCGCGGAATGCCATCATCCATCCCTACCAAGTAAGATATTAAGGAGTGGTCCGACTCTATTTAGGGAGTGGATGCCCGGCGGGAGATGCGTAGTACGCGATACGCAGTCACGTCAGGGGACGAGGCATTACGATGTGTGATCCGTGTTTTCTGTGCCGTGTCATTTGCCAGCTCAAAATTCAAATCAATTAAAATAGCGGCAAAGCTCTCTCCTCCAGTCCTTGATGGTACACGTGACTGTCCCAGAGTTCACGATGTAAATTCAGGCCACACGCGATAATCGCTGCGGGGCACAAGCGACGGAAGATATTGATAAATGCGGATTATTGACCAATTGCTGTGGGAGGGTTGTAGAGATTCACCACGCAAATGCTGCGACAGCCCTGATGAGTTGCACGGACAGCAATGGTCTCCAGGCAATTAGTGCCAGGGAGCGACAGGCGTTCGCACGGTAGAGAGTGGCGCACCAGAATGGCAACGCCACCACCGCGCCAACTGCGGGACTGAAGGTAGTCATTATGGCCAGAAACTTTTGTCGCCACGTCTCTACGGTCATTTATTTCCTGGAAAGGAACGATGTCGGGTTGATGCAGCTCCAATCGTACAGCAAGTTCAATCCCTTTACGGACGAGAGGCCTGCAATGTTAAGCTGCCAAATAGTGATGCAGCCATCCTCCTCGGTGCCAGGGTTCTTGTGGACGTCACCGCCACGGGGGATATCAACGGAGTGACCGCAGCGAAACGGTCGTGCAGTTTTGTCCGACAGCCTGCGGGCAGACCGCTTCACCTCCCCGCACCGGGCATGGCGCGGAACCTTCTCGAGGGGTGGAGTCGTCTTCGTCTCAGTCGTGCTCGCAGC
>NW_914598.1:0-1414 GCF_000209065.1 Trypanosoma cruzi
GTCTTTACTTCCGATTTCTATGAATGCGACAACGGGAATTCCTGACGCGACGGTGCAGCGACTGAAGGCGGAACTCCAAGCACTTGCAAAGGAGCTGTGCCGACGAAGAACAAACTTGTTGAGTACATGGCAATGGCAGATAGACTGGGCATTCATTATCCCTTTTCACCAGACATGGAGGGGGTTGCTGTCCTTAGGCTTAAAGCAATGCATTTTGACACGGTAACGGGAAGAGTACGGGCGTGCTCGGCCCCGCGACAACCATACGCCTCGTCCTTTGACAAAAACGCGATATCATCATCGGGTGCCAAGAAGAAAAAAAGAGTGAAGAAGCGTCAACTGCAGGGAAGCCATGTCGATGAACTTTCAGATTTGCGGCAAATATAATGGAAAGGGCTCGATGTTGTTTGATGGGTCATTGTGATTCAATGCGACGGTGATGGTGGCGGTGATGGGCGATGTTGGCAATGAATTACGCCTTCTCGAGGTTCTTCTCATTATTATTTTCTTTTTCAGTATATATTTATTTATACGTGTATGATGCATTTACACGACAGATGTCGGCTGTACATTATATATATATATACATACTTACATGCAGAGGACTTGTCTGCTGTTTTCAAAATTCAGGTAGTGCATTTACGGTTGTCTGTAGCCTGTTATTTGTGTGGCATCTGGTGTCCTTGTATATTGTGTATCTCCCCGCTGCTGCCCTCTTTTTTCCTTTTCCCCCGAAAATGTTTATAATATACACACATGTATGTATGTGTGTGTATTATACGGAAGGATGGGAAGAAATGGATGCTTGCAAAGCGAAGACACAATGAAAAAAAAACAAAAACAACAAACAAAAGAAAATGACAATCAGCAGAACAAAAACAGCAACAAAAAACAAAGGAGGAAAAGAGAAAAGGAGGGTTGTTGTTGTTGTGGATTTTATTGTGCCTCCGTGTGTGTGTGTGTGTGTGTGTGTGTTTATTCCGCGAATGGCATACATATAATCCTCTCCCTTCTAATTAAAAAACCAAAAAAAAAAAATGTGTGTGTTTTGCCTACATGAACCGAAATTGGAATGGTGCAAAAGAAGGGACCCCACGAGGAGAGGGCTCGGGGGACAAATATTTGTTTCCAAAGGAAGAGCAGTTATTATTATTATTTCATAATTGATTGATTTTTTTTTCTTTGTTTCCTGTTTACGTGTTTTCCGTTTTGGTGAAAAGAAGTAGGAAAAAGGAGGTGCAGACTGAAGGAAAGGTGGCGGTTTGTGTGGTTCCTTATGGGCAGCGGTTCGCAGGAAAGGTTTGAGGGGCGACTGAGCTCAGCGGACGGGTACGTGACAAACGCCCAACTTCCCGGGCACCACGTCTACACAGGGGAGGTCTCTGATGACCCATGCATGGATATGGTGTTTTGA
>NW_914599.1:0-1414 GCF_000209065.1 Trypanosoma cruzi
GTCTCTGACTCCCGCCATTCATAATTCGAAACAAAAATTTAGACCACAGCGTGTGGTGCAGCAGCCGCTCGAAAACGATCCGCCGAGTGCAGCACCATTGTGGGCAAGAGCTCGCGAAACTCCTCCAAGAAGCGGATAATTCAGGGTTGTTTGGTGTCCAGTGTGTGCACACGCAAACATACATTGAAAGAGAGTGCCTCTGACTCCCGCCATTCATAATTCGAAACAAAAATTTAGACCACAGCGTGTGGTGCAGCAGCCGCTCGAAAACGATCCGCCGAGTGCAGCACCCTTGTGGGCAAGAGCTCGCGAAATTCCTCCAAGCAGCGGATAATTCAGGGTTGTTTGGTGTCCAGTGTGTGCACACGCAAACATACATTGAAAGAGAGTGCCTCTGACTCCCGCCATTCATAATTCGAAACAAAAATTTAGACCACAGCGTGTGGTGCAGCAGCCGCTCGAAAACGATCCGCCGACTGCAGCACCATTGTGGGCAAGAGCTCGCGAAATTCCTCCAAGCAGCGGATAGTTCAGGGTTGTTTGGTGTCCAGTGTGTGCACACGCAAACATACATTGAAAGAGAGTGTCTCTGACTCCCGCCATTCATAATTTCGAAACAAAAATTTAGACCACAGCGTGTGGTGCAGCAGCCGCTCGAAAACGATCCGCCGAGTGCAGCACCATTGTGGGCAAGAGCTCGCGAAACTCCTCCAAGCAGCGGATAATTCAGGGTTGTTTGGTGTCCAGTGTGTGCACACGCAAACATACATTGAAAGAGAGTGCCTCTGACTCCCGCCATTCATAATTCGAAACAAAAATTTAGACCACAGCGTGTGGTGCAGCAGCCGCTCGAAAACGATCCGCCGAGTGCAGCACCCTTGTGGGCAAGAGCTCGCGAAATTCCTCCAAGCAGCGGATAATTCAGGGTTGTTTGGTGTCCAGTGTGTGCACACGCAAACATACATTGAAGGAGAGTGTCTCTGACTCCCGCCATTCATAATTCGAAACAAAAATTTAGACCACAGCGTGTGGTGCAGCAGCCGCTCGAAAACGATCCGCCGAGTGCAGCACCCTTGTGGGCAAGAGCTCGCGAAATTCCTCCAAGCAGCGGATAATTCAGGGTTGTTTGGTGTCCAGTGTGTGCACACGCAAACATACATTGAAGGAGAGTGCCTCTGACTCCCGCCATTCATAATTCGAAACAAAAATTTAGACCACAGCGTGTGGTGCAGCAGCCGCTCGAAAACGATCCGCCGACTGCAGCACCATTGTGGGCAAGAGCTCGCGAAATTCCTCCAAGCAGCGGATAGTTCAGGGTTGTTTGGTGTCCAGTGTGTGCACACGCAAACATACATTGAAAGAGAGTGCCTCTGACTCCCGCCATTCATAATTCGAAACAAAAATTTAGACCACA
>NW_914600.1:0-1414 GCF_000209065.1 Trypanosoma cruzi
GTTCGCCGGATCCTTCCTCATTGCACAAAACGAGCGTTGGGTTCCTCGCACGCAACTCCATGAAATTACAGTCCGATACAACACAACATCAGGAGCAACAAGAGCGACAACTCAATCCCTTCCACACAGTCATCGTGGAACGGGAAAAACTCCTGAAAGCACCCGCTCAAAATGAAAACAAATCGATAGAAACAACGACCAACAACACTGTAGGTGCCGTTAACGACGGCTGTCTGTGGTGCGCAGCACAGCCATGGCCCCCCAAGCACCGCATATTTACTAATTCCACTTGGCTTACGTCACATGGCGGCGTAATCGATCATACGGCTCGCACTGGATGCACGGTCGAGCACGCTCAGGACGTCTGAGCGGGTGTCACCGGCATAGGCTGCAATGGCGGCGCGGGTGGTCGGTACGACGACGCAACGGTGGTGCCTGAGGCATAAGACGATAACGCCATTTCGTGGGGCTTCCGCGTCTCCTCGTCGCTCTCCTCGTCATCGCGCAGCAGCGCCTCCAGCTCTCCACGCAGCGGCTCGCGCAGCTCCTGCCAGTGGCGGTCCTCCATGTACCACACTACGACGCTGTACACAGTGATCGAAAGCAGCACAGTGGTCAGCAGCAGCACAATCGCCGCGTACGCCCTCGCACCGCCGTCGCTCGGCGCAAGATGGTTGGCCGCGCTGACCACGCACAGCGCCGCAAGGAGCACAAAGCTCGCAGTCTGCATCGCCGTCAGGAAGGCCGAGCGCATCATGTTCGTGAAGGCAACCACGCCCGCACCCGCAAGCAGCACAGCCGCCATGCAGAAGTACTGGACATGGCAGCCTCCCACGGGCGGGTGCACAGCCGCAATCAGGCACACCACACACAGCACCGACAGCTGGAACACGCACCAGTACACGTGGCTGCCCCTCATGGTCGTCAGCATGCCGCCGTACATCCGCTGCTGCGCCGCGGGGTGCCAATACCCGACGGGGTACAGCAGGCGCTCGTGCAGTGGCTTCCTCGAAAACTGCCAGTATCTCTCGAAGCTCGCGCCCGTGTGGCGGGCAATCAAGTAGCACACGCCAGCAGGGAACGCCACACCGTACAGCACGCCAACGACACCAATCACGCGGTGCTGCACGCGGGCGCCGGGCATCGCCAGTGCGAGCACGGAGCCAAAGAAAATGCCGAGGTGCATCGCGTGCACCACAACGTACGTCAGGCTCGGGAAGCGCATCGCCGCCCACGCACTCGCCGCGTCCGCACCGCGCCACCGCTGGAAGGCCGCCGTCACACCGCAGTGCACGCACCCGAACACAGCAGCGAGCAGCGCGTTGCCCACCACCATCCACAGCGGGTCACGGGCAGCAAACACCGACAGGAAGTACGGCAGTGCAGCGGTGCTCGCACGCTCCTGCGCCGAGGC
>NW_914601.1:0-1415 GCF_000209065.1 Trypanosoma cruzi
ACAATGCAAAACGACTGCCACCACCGGCAGGAGACACGGCGGATGCATTATCGCCACGCGTCAGCACACACCCACACAAAAACAAGCGGGAGGCAAAAGGGGCGTGACCGTCCTTTGCAAAGCCCACGCACTGCCTCCATTCGTAACAATGTTGCCTTGCACCCGCTTCTCCGCCGCCAGCGCACGTCACTCCGCAAATCCGGGGAACCCTCCGTCGGCGTACAAACAGCGGGAGAAACACGTCGGCACGAGCAACCGCTGACCGCAAATCAATCCGCACTCGTCCCAGGCAACGTCAATTTCAGGCCATCCATGACAGCACGCCAAGAAAATCACGCTCGCAACAAGTCCAGGGGACACACGGCGAGCTCACGCCCTCCCTCCCAGCGAGGGCCGTCCCAGCCAAAATCTTGTGGAAAAAGGCGTGGTTATAATTGTGCGTTTATCAGTGCCTATACTTGCAGAGCAGCTGTCCGGCACAAGAGAATCCAAATAAAGCAACGGCACAAAAACGCGGATAGCACGCACCCACAGCCCGCAGAATGGGTGCTCTCAACCACAACAGAAGCAATGATGTAAAACAAAAAGCCGAAGCGTGGGACGACCAGCGCACACACACTCTCATTACTCCCGTAAAGCAAAACACACACACAGAGGGAGAGAGAGAGGTCGCCCACTCAATGCAATAAAAACAAAACAGAAACAGTTACGGTGCTCCGTCCATGCAGCCAGGCAGGACGGCAGCGGTGCGTGTCGTGCAAAAGAGAGCACCAATGGGCCTGCATGGGTGTGCATGCATATATACAATGGGCACATTATTGTGTGTGCCTCGTGGGGTGAGGTGAGGGCGAGAGTCCATGCAAGGGGACACACACACACAGAGAGAGAAGGAAGAGTGTGTGTGCGGGCGGTGCACGGCTCTCTCTCCCTCACTCTCACGCGGCCACCACCGCAGCAGCAGCCGCACACGCAACAACAAGAAGAAGCAAAAGAGGGAAGGTGGTGTGGGAGACCGCGGTGCTGCCGTCACTGTCACCAGTCTCGTTTGTCTCACGTTTTCGGGTGGTGACTGTTTCTAATGTTTGAGGTGCTGCCTCACTGACTGTAGGAGCGACGTTGGTGTTGCCAGCTTCGGCGTCGTCCTGCACTCTGTTGGGTTTGGGCTGCCGAGCATCATCCTCATCCTCCCTATTCTGGACATCGCCACTGTGGATTTGCAGAGATGGATGTTGCTGTTGTTTCCGCTAAACCGCCGGCAGATGCTTTTTTCGTCGTATTCAATTGCGTTGTGACTTTATCTTTTTGCTCCTGCATACCATCCTTTGAAGGACGGTCCGGTGATTCGGACCCCGTTTTGTTGGGTGACGATGCCTTGTTCTGCATTTCTCTTTTTGAGGCCTTCTGAGGTTCTTGGT
>NW_914602.1:0-1415 GCF_000209065.1 Trypanosoma cruzi
CCACAACGTGTGATGCAGCAGCCGCTCGAAAACGATCAGCCGAGTGCAGCACCCGTGTGGGCAAGAGCTCGCGAAATTCCTCCAAGCAGCGGATAATTCAGGGTTGTTTGGTGTCCAGTGCATGAACACGCAAACAGATATTGAAAGAGAGTGTCTCTGACTCCCACCATTCACAATCGGAAACAAAAATTTGGACCACAACGTGTGATGCAGCAGCCGCTCGAAAACGATCAGCCGAGTGCAGCACCCGTGTGGGCAAGAGCTCGCGAAATTCCTCCAAGCAGCGGATAGTTCAGGGTTGTTTGGTGTCCAGTGCATGAACACGCAAACAGATATTGACAGAGAGTGTGTCTGACTCCCACCATTCATAATCGGAAACAAAAATTTAGACCACAACGTGTGATGCAGCGACCGCTCGAAAACGATTAGCCGAGTGCAGCACCCGTGTGGGCAACAGCTCGCAAAATTCCTCCAAGCAGCGGATAATTCAGGGTTGTTTGGTGTCCAGTGTGTGAACACGCAAACAGATATTGACGGAGACTGCCTCTGACTCCCACCATTCATAATTGGAAACAAAAATTTAGACCACAACGTGTGATGCAGCGACCGCTCGAAAACGATTAGCCGAGTGCAGCACCCGTGTGGGCAACAGCTCGCAAAATTCCTCCAAGCAGCCGACAATTCACGGTTGTTTGGTGTCCAGTGTGTGAACACGCAAACAGATATTGACAGAGACTGCCTCTGACTCCCACCATTCATAATCGGAAACAAAAATTTAGACCACAACGTGTGATGCAGCGACCGCTCGAAAACGATTAGCCGAGTGCAGCACCCGTGTGGGCAAGAGCTCGCGAAATTCCTCCAAGCAGCGGATAGTTCAGGGTTGTTTGGTGTCCAGTGTGTGAACACGCAAACAGATATTGACAGAGACTGCCTCTGATTCCCACCATTCACAATCGGAAACAAAAATTTGGACCACAACGTGTGATGCAGCAGCCGCTCGAAAACGATCAGCCGAGTGCAGCACCCGTGTGGGCAAGAGCTTGCGGAATTCCTCCAAGCAGCGGATAGTTCAGGGTTGTTTGGTGTCCAGTGCATGAACACGCAAACAGATATTGACAGAGACTGCCTCTGACTCCCACCATTCATAATCGGAAACAAAAATTTGGACCACAACGTGTGATGCAGCAGCCGCTCGAAAACGATCAGCCGACTGCAGCACCCGTGTGGGCAAGAGCTCGCGAAATTCCTCCAAGCAGCGGATAATTCAGGGTTGTTTGGTGTCCAGTGTGTGAACACGCAAACAGATATTGACAGAGACTGCCTCTGACTCCCACCATTCATAATCGGAAACAAAAATTTAGACCACAACGTGTGATGCAGCGACCGCTCGAAAACGATTAGCCGAGTGCAGC
>NW_914603.1:0-1415 GCF_000209065.1 Trypanosoma cruzi
AGGGCACGGCGATGTGTGCGTCCCGGCGCCTGTGCCTGCTGGCCCGCCACCGCCACTGCCGCCGCCACCGCCGCCGCCGCCGCCATCGCCGCCGGTGGGTGAGTGCATCAGCGACATGGTGTACCCCGAGGTGGCGCAGGCTGTGGGCGGTGGGCTGTCGTGGTTGTGCTACCGCAACGTGACGTTCAGCGGGGGCGGCATGAGCCTGACGGTGCTGATTGGGGCGATGACGGGCGACGTGGCGAACATCACGTTCGATGGATGCATGTGGAGGGATGGCGCCGTGCTCTTGCTTTTGGGCAACGCGTACGCCGCTGTGGGGTCGCTGAACATCGTCGTCACCGGCAACACGTTCCGTGACGCGCTGCTCAGCCCGGAGGGTGTGTTTCCACCGCACACGAACATCGCAATCAGCGGGAATCGCTTCACGGTCACGAGGCTGGTCCCTCGGACGGGTTTGGACGTTGACAGCCCGTCGTGTCTCTCGATGAATGGGCTGGCGATCAGCAACGACTCCGCGGTGGTGCTGAGTGGCAATGTGTTTCAGAGCGTGAGGGCATCGTCAAGCGCCATTCACATCGTTGTATCTGCGCTGAGGGTGTCGTGGCACTCCTTGTTTGCGGTGGTGGGCAACGCGTTTCATATGGCTGGCGGTGACGGTACGCTGATATGTCTTGAAGGGTCTAGCCAATCTTCGTCACTGAGTGTACTGAACAATTCTGCCGTGGTGATCCGAGGCAATCTTGTGTCGAGGCCGGTGAAGTGCTTCGTGTTATTTGTTCGGACCTTGCGCGTGGAATCCGAGTCAGCGGTTGTGTTTCAGGGCAACGACATGCAGGGAACCTTGGTTGTGTTTTATTCAACCTTTTCTTCCTACATTTACTACAACTCCTGGCTGCAGTTGAGCGGCAACCTCTGCCGTGAATCCCCATCGGAAGCCTTTGTATACATACACTACACGGTGAATCTCCGTGACTCCACGGTGTCTGTGTCCGGCAACCGGTTCATGTCCGGCACGGGCACGCCGACAGCGCTATGGATACCCACAGAGTCCAGCGATCTCACAAACGGAGCGATTGTGGCCACGTGCAACACTGTGAACGGCGGGAAGGAAGCGAAGTACAGCATCCCGTCCGTGTACAATGCCACCATTCTGACCTGCAGCGACCCATGCTCTCTTGCGACGTCGTGCTTTCCCGCGTACACGACGACGGTCTCGAGTGATGGCTGCGCCTGCACGTGCGCGGAGGGCGGCCACGGCGATGCGTGCCTGCCCGTTGCTGTCCCCGAGCCACCGAGCACCGACGGCGCCGACTTGTGCGTGCGGGACGTGCGTGTGGATGTGGAGGTGAGCGCCGGTTTCGGGACGTCGGTGGCGTGCTACGTTGGTGTGACCTTTGCGGCGGACGTCGTGG
>NW_914604.1:0-1415 GCF_000209065.1 Trypanosoma cruzi
TGTCGTGGAGGCTTCTGGCGGCGAGGGGATGGGACTGTATGTGAGGGAGGGTGAGCCACCGCAGTCATGGACGTACAGGGCAGTTGGCGAGTCCCTCGAAAAGGATGACGGTGTGCAGAAATCCGGTGCACCGTGTCGCAGGCTGATGGTGCTCGCCTCGGACAAGAGAAGGGCCGTGCTCGTGGAAATGGAAGGAGGATGAATAAATCCACTCGTGACTGCTATGTGAACTGTGAGGTGGATCGGGCGTGGCAGATCGTCAAGGACGATATAACCGAATGGTTCAGCACCCACCGTGAGACCAACTTTACGCCTGAGCGGCATGTGTTGATTGGGACGCCCGAGATCGGGAAGTCGATGCCTGCCGGCTCGTACCTCCTCTACCAGCTGCTGCACTACGATGCGGAGCTACTCCCTGTGGTTGTGTTCTTTGTTTCTGGAAGTAAGACATACGTGTTTAACAAGACCACCGAGACGGTGACAAGATACATGGATAAGTCCATGATGATAAAAGCTGTGAAGGAACTGTCTCGGCGCGGGATGAAGGGGTATATTATCTACGACGTGGGAGGCAGGTTTAGTATTCCGTCTCCTTGTTTGCCTCCCGGAGGCTGGGGCATGCTTGTGGTGGCAACGCCAGAGACAACAAGTTACGTACACTGGGCGAGTGAAAAGAGAGCCGTACGGATCATAATGAATTGCTCTGATGAGAGCGATGTGAAGGCAATGTGCGTTTGGAAGAAGCGCAATCAACCCGTGTAGCAAGCGGAATACTGGCGAGAGGTGAAGGGTCACATGGATAAAGTGGGACCGATTCTTCGCTACATCTTTGATGAGGGAGATTATAACCATTGGATTGGAGATTGTCACAACCTTGTGGATAGGACGACCCCTTGGGGAATCGAGCGTTACTTTGTTTTTGGAACTTCCAAACTGTGGGAGGGTAATAAGGCGCTCGAATATCTTGCGAGGATTGTCCGAGTACGAGGAGAACGCAATGGCGAGTCGCCTTTCAATGCACCGATAACTGCCCACCTCGCAATTAAAACACTGTGCAAGTTGAAAAAGTTAATGACGCAGGCTGAGTTTAACTTATTTGAATCGAGGATCAGGGATTATCTCATGCACGCAATTTTTTGGGAAGAGCACAGTGTTTGCATTTTTGAATGTGGCTTTTATGACTGAAATAATTTGTAAACTGAAGGAGCTGAGGCCACCAACACGACGCCAGTCGCACCGCTGTGCACCGGAAGTGTAATAACGGGAGGGCCCCACCAGCCACTATTTTTTGCCGTCGGTGGAACACATTGACAAGAAGACTTGTATAAACCACCGGCTGCTGTACATACCGGAGGTCGAGAAATTCCCGTTGTTGGACGCCTTTTTCTTCATGGACTCGGACTCAAATCCAAGGA
>NW_914605.1:0-1415 GCF_000209065.1 Trypanosoma cruzi
GACAGTTCTATTCGACATCCGGCTGCCGAAGAACTGCACACTGCGGTGAAAGTCACGGCGACGGAGGAAGAAAAGCAGAAGGTCAGACAGCTTGAGGTCGCACAGCTGGCAGCTGCAACGCGGGAGGCCACACGCAGGGAAGACACAGAGCCGGCAGCTACACTGCAGACGGCCAAACAGCTGACGACTTCCCTGGCGGACGTTGAAGAGGCTCCAATTGCACAGCCGGCAGACTCTCAGTCTGTCCGTTTTCTTGCGGGCAGTGAATCGAGTGCTGAGAATGCTGCGGACGAATTGAGTCCACACACTGCCGCTACAAATGACACTTCCGTTTCAGAAACCAATCACTCAGCATCCGATGGAAGTATGAGCCTAGACGACCGCCTCGCCCTGATCACCGGCGCGAAATTGATCCTGCATGATTTACGTGGTGACAGCACTGCGCGTGTGCGCGTGTCTTGTGTGTTGCTGCTTCTTCTGGGGCTGTGTGCACTTGTGGCAGTCTTGTGAGCCGAAGAGTATGGAATTGCGACTCCTCACGGAGATTGTGTGCCGCGTTCCCCGCGGGTTCTTTTTTAGTGTTTTGTTGTAATACTCAGTAATTCTTTTTTCTTTTTCTTTTAATTTTTGGTTGCTGCACACTGTTATGAGTGAAGTGTCTCCCGCTCTTGTTTTGTTGTTTGTTGCCCACACGCGGTGCCGGCCCTGCGGCTGTGCGTCCCACGGACGGCACGAAAGGGAGGATTGGAAGAAAAGGCCGGATGCCGCAATAAAAGTGAGGGATGTTGTGTGGGCTGGTGGAACAGCACAATTGCGTTTTTTTCGTTTTACTTTCTTTTTTTTTTGTTTTCCCTTTTTTTAAAATCCCCGCGGACTTTCTTTTCTCTGTGGCATGTCCACTGCCACTTTGTGTCCTTGTGTCCCTTTTCTTGTCCCTCTGCTGACCGTGCTGTTGAAATGCCCCTATTGCCTCTTTTTTTTCCCCCGCTAGAGGCACCGATGTTCCGCGACGACGATTGTTTGTGTTCGCCTTTGCGATGTCAACAGATTGGCTGGACGCCGTGCCCCGGCCTGTTGAGTGCATTCGGAGGAGAGCGGACGGTGTGCTCCGTGCCTCACTGTGAGTGTATGGCGCCACTCGCCACAACCTGTTGTGAAGCGTAATGCCTATCCGTCGGGGCAGAGAGAAGTAAAGGACAGCGCCGTGGACTTGTATGCGCTCCGTCCCTCTCGTTGCGGCCGTGGGTCTGCTGTGCGCATGACTCTATCTTGCGGCGCGACTTGGATGGCGGTGCCTCTGCGTGCGTTGTGCGGCGGGCTTTTCCTCTCCATTTCTTTGCCCTTTTGTGTGTGGGAAAGTTGTGGGAGAGGATATGTGTGGGAGACTGAGTGTGCGTGGCTTCCTGCCTTTGCCC
>NW_914606.1:0-1415 GCF_000209065.1 Trypanosoma cruzi
GTTTCGCACAAGTCTGATGACTCTGGATTATCGCTCGCCAAAACTTATTGCTTCTGGCGGAGCTGGCGGAACTGGTGTCTGTCCAGTAGTGGCCGTACCAGCTGAAATAGACAGAGTGTTTTTTGGATTTGTTATCCCCTGCAAACCGGACGCATCTTCTGACAGACCTGCATGTTTTTCCGGAGTCTTTGACCCTGGCGTATTGGTGGAACCTGCTGCGTTCAGCTCAGGGATCTCTAAACCAAGACGATTTTCATCTACTGGTTGCCCTTGCGGAGCGGATGGCGGACCTTGTTTGCTTTTCGCATCGTTTTCAACTTGATCCTTTGGCATTTTGGTCGTCAGGTCTTGGATCCCTTGAGTTCCCTTGGGATTACCGTTAGTTTCACTTACATCCTTTTGTGGATTGGGGTGCTCACCGGGGTCGCTAAGCTTACCTTCACTCGCTCCCACGCACACGGACGGGCAGCAGCACAGGGCGAGCACCAACAGGGCGCACAGCAGGCGGCACGTCATCATCGTGAGTGTGGTCGTTCGGTGGTGTGGAGCTGATCTGCACAGTGAGGGACATGGAGAGCAACAGGGGAGACGAGAGGTGCGGCAGACACACACAGAGGGCACAGCACATGAGGAGAGTGCAGCAGCCAGGCATGCACCGTACGCCGCACACCACGCACGACACACACTCCAATCCACGGCAGCAGGCACACACACACACACAGAGCTGCCGCAACACCAACACACAGATGGAAGAGGAGAAGCAAACAGGAGCGGCAGACAAGGCTCCACCGCGTGCACATACGGCGAGAGCGGTCCGTCGTGCCTGCACCCCTCACGGAGGGTAAGAACACACACAAGAGGAGGTGCAGCGCCCACAGCAACACAAAAGCAAAGTAACAATAAAAAGAGGAGAGATCCCCGCACACCACGTGGATTGTTGGTCCACGGGAAGTGCAGCCAACATTCATCACAAAAACAATTTAGTTGCCATAGGCCTTCGTTCATATTCAGCGCACACCACTTCATGCAGGCCCGGCCACAGCCATCGCAGCAGCTGCACACTCAAAAAAATAAGCGCAAGGAATGGCATAATGCAAGCATCCATTTATTTGTGTTTCTGTTTGGATGTTGGCAGATGTGTGCATATGTTGTTTTGTTGTTTTTGATTTTTTGCGGAGGGTAAACCTTCATGCCTGGGTCGTGTGTTGGGGATTCCTGCAGGGTGCACAATTATGTTTTTCCCTCCTGTGAATGTTTCTTGTGTTGGTGCAGCCAATAATTCGGTTTGTGTTTTTCCTGCCTTTCGCTGGTTAAGTGTTGCAATAGATGTTTGTTTTTCCTTTCGTTGCTGTGGCACCTGATTCCTCACCGTTTATTGTGGTGGAAATGAAAATATGTGAGTGGACTCCCACACA
>NW_914607.1:0-1416 GCF_000209065.1 Trypanosoma cruzi
CGTTGATGCGGTCAAGTTGCTGCAGTTAGAGTTGAGTTTGCTGGAAGTTCTTGTGCGGGTGGAGGGCGGTGCTCACGGGAACGTGCAGGAAGCCTGCTACCACATGCAAAGGATGCAACATGTGCTGGGGAATAGGGGAATATACACTTTAAGTGCGGTGGAGCAGAGGCGATGGATGAAGAGAATGCGATGGCTTACTACTGTGACGTACTCGCATCTTAAAGACTGTTCCCATGAGGAAGAGGAAGCATTCAAGCGCACCCTGCGTTTGTTGTACGGTGGGGAAGGGACGTTTGGATACATCAACAAGCTTCGTTATGCTGTCGGTGTTCTTCTGCCGTTTCTTCTGAAGAATGCTGCGACGATGATGAAAGGAAGGAAATGGCAAAGGAAGAGGAACGCAGCGTGTAAACTGGGGGATAAATTGCCTCCACAAAAGTGACGGGAAGAAGAAGTTTTGATTGGGGCAATGTGTGCAGCCGCCAGCGTCGCCATGTTGTTGTGTTCTCTCTTTTTGTGGTTGCTGTAATCAATTGTGGGTTTTTCGTCAGCACCGTCCTTTTTGTTGTTGTTGTTGTTATTTTGACTTTACTGTTGCTTCTACACACATCCACTTATCTCCCCTTCTGTTTTTGGTTTTTTTTGTTTTTTTCTCCTCTCCAATTTTCTCCTTGTTATAACGGCCGCCATCATTGTTGTTGCACGGTTTGGTGCACACACACACACAAAAAAAAAAAAAAAAAGAAAAAAAAATAGATATATACATAGGATAAGTATCGTAAAGAGCGTGCGAATATGCCCTCTCGACGCCGCCGGCAACCCGCCTACGCCGCAGCGGAGCAAAGGAAGAAAACGGCAGAAACGCAGCAGCAGCCGGAAGCCGTTTCCTGCGAAGCAGGGGCGCCAGACGAGGCGAAGAAGACCGAGGCCGTGGCCCCTGAGGTCTCGCCCATGGCACCCATCCCCCCTCCCACCGCAGCACGCCAAGGGGGACAGGCGGCGGAGGTGCCACCGACCGCAACGCCCACGTCTGTCGCCCCAACGGATGCGAAGCGGGCGGTGTTAACGAAAATGATAACTAAACGTAAGCCAAAGATGGCATTTTTATTCGATAACGAGGAGACAAAGGGGGCGGAGCACAAGGAGGAACCGAGCGGGACGAAGGAGGCCGTTTTAAAGCGAAAACCAAAGCTTCCGTTTCTCTTCAATGAAGAAAGCGCGCACGACGGAGCGGCGGCGCAGAAGCAGCCACAGCCAGAGGTGCCGCAGGCGAACCCGGTGGTGGACACCGCCCCGAAAACAGATACACGCATAGATGAAGTGAAAAAAGAAACCATAGAGAAAATAAGTGCGGAGGCTGACTGGAGCGCTGCTGCGCCGACACGGACGGTAGCAGCGACCCTCCCACGACAAAAC
>NW_914608.1:0-1416 GCF_000209065.1 Trypanosoma cruzi
TTCGGTGCACCACGTCTGAGGCTGATGGTGCTCACCTCGGACAGGGGATGGCCGTACTCGTGGGGTGCGTGTGAATTCAATCGTGACTGCTATGTGAACTGTGAGGTGGAGCGAATGTGGCAGATCGTCAAGGGCGATCTCACCAAGTGGTTCAGTAGTTACCGTCGGACCCAATTTAAGCCCAAGCGGCGTGTGTTGATTGGGACGCCCGGGATCGGGAAGTCGATGAATGCCGGTTCGTACTTCCTCTACCAGCTGCTGCACGGCGATGCGGAGCGACTCCCTGTGGTTGCGTGCTTTATTTGTAATTGAGCATTCCTATTTGACAAGACCACCCAAACGGTGTGAGAATACGTGGGTACCACAACATCGAAGAGAGTTTTTTTTTTTTTGGCATCTGTGAGACTCTACGACTGCGTCCTTGCCGTGCGTGTTTCATCTTTTGCCGTTGCTCCCTCGTTGTGCTGGTGAGGAAGGGGGCGAGCGGCTACGTCGGTGGAGTTGCGCTCCAGTGGGAGAGGGAATTCACCGACCGCCGCTGACGGTGACGGTCTTTGCTGCGGGCGATCCGAGGGGATGGCGTGACTGGTGTAACCACCAACCGAGATGGATGAGGACCGCACCGCATCTCTCTTCCCTTTCATCATCCTCTCAGTCCACAGCAGCCACAGGCCACACGCACCGCGTGGCAGCGGCGCGACCACCATCCGGACGGCTGCGAGCCAATCGGACTGTGCAATCGATGTGGACCCTTCTTCCCCGTGTCCGCGTACTGTCGCCGTGCTTCTTCATTCTTCCTTTTGTCCTTGTGTATGCCGTGCGCGTATGATTTCGCTGTTTCTTGTGCAGTTCTGACCCATCGGTCACACTCGCTGCGCCAATGGTCATGTTTGTTTTTGCCTGGGCCCCGCTACTTGGCACGGTGGTTGTGTGGGGCTGCGTGGGCGGTGGGAGGGCGATGGCGTCACCGATTTGATTGCGTCTGTGCGGCTTTCTGCCGGTGGTTGTGCTTTGGTGGGGACTGTCTGAGGCTGGATGCTTCTGTGTGCCGCTGTGTTTAGTTACTGTTGCCGCTGCTTTCTTCTCCTCTGAGCGTGCAGTTAGAGCTATTTTGGCTTGATCAGAAGAATTATCGTTCCAAGGTATTAGTTATTGCTCGCGGCAGTATTAGGACAAGTGGTATAGCGATCTATCGGAATTGTGCTTTTGGATTCTCCATCTGTAGGAAGGGATTTATTAAAAAGGTGCTACGGCCGACGGGGCGAGTGCGATACACCACGAAAGCTTTATTGGTGCCTGTTTGGGTTGGTGGATGTGGTCTGCGGTGGGTGCGTGTCCGCGCGGCCGACACCGTGTGCGGCACAGGGCCGCTGCGGCTGTGCGTGTGGCGCTGCTCGTTTTGTGGCGCTGGCTGCT
>NW_914609.1:0-1416 GCF_000209065.1 Trypanosoma cruzi
GAAGCGTGATTGTGCGGAGGCAGCGCCGTGTGACGTGTAGTACTGCTGGGCGGGGAATTGAACGGAGGATGGCACGGAGTGAAGAGAGAAGTGACACACCCACGAAGCAAGAGGCCAATGTTGCAGTGACGTTGGTGAAGTGTTTTCCATGGGATGAGCTGAGAGGTTTCTCCCATGGCGCTTAGCTGTGCTCGCGCCAGCCCGTGTTTTCTATCTTTTTGGCTCCACAGAGTGTCCAGGCTTTTGGTTCCTGCTTGCTTGGCACTCCTCCACCATGGGAGTCAACGAACCACGACGACCTATCGGGATGCCAACCCACGGGAATCGTGGGCTTCAGCGTGGTCAATCTGGATCAGTGAGCGGAGACCTGCGGCACCTCATTCTGCGGCGAGTATCTCACGCACTGTCACGGGTATCAGCGCCTGTGTGTGTCTACCCCATGACCGGCATTTGTATGGCGTACGCCCTTTGCAATGCTGAGGGAAAGGGCGGGAATCCCCACTGGCACGTGTCTGCGGTCATAATGCGTAAATTGTGGACTTGTTTGTGCGGCAAGGCAGCAAGGTCGCTCAGGAGAAGCAGCATAGACTGGGAGTACACTTTCTAGCGGCGCGTGCTTGGTGACTACCGAGGCGATCCCCCAAAGGGACGTATGTGGGTGATGCAGATGCACTGGATATGGATATGCGCAATGCCATGCTTCGTGACAGGGAGCGAGGGAGGAGTAGCGTGATTCCACCTGCCATAGACCTACCAACTTTTGAGGAGTTGGAGTGAGGCCAAGTGGACAAGCGTGTGTATCTTCACCTTCTTGCGGGAGGACGCGCAGAGGTTGGATTTCTTTTGTTACTTTGTTGTCACGGTGCCTGCGGCGACGTTAATGGGGAGTTTGTTCTCCAGAGGCATTCATTGTGCGATTTGTGCGTGTTTGGTGTCCAACGTTTTCAGCACCACCGAATGGGGTGTTGCGCAGGATCGGAATACATGGATGTGCGAGAGCATCGTGTCGCTCGCCCGTAATAACACACACGCGCACAGTTTCAGCGCGTCTGATACGTCACGTTCTTCAGAACGGTCGAAATCACTTGTGGGACGTCACTTGATTTGCGGCGTCGGGAAAGTGAAGTAAATGGAGAGATATGCCGAGAACGCAATGCCACTCCATGATGCCGCAGGCTGGCGGCGACAAGGATCAGAGAGCCTCTACCCAACATTGAGAAGACGGCAGCACTCTGATGATTCGGTTTGTGCTTTAGGAACTTCGAATGTAGTGTGCACCGTGTGGGCCTTTTTGCTGCGGATATGCAGAGGGGTGATGTGGGGTGGAATTATTGTTGAAGGCAGCACGGACGCCGCCTGACCTTTATGGGAGGGATACGTGGTGTTATTCCGTCGCTTCCTTGCCTGCGTTCGCAC
>NW_914610.1:0-1416 GCF_000209065.1 Trypanosoma cruzi
CTGTTGGCAAGAAAGCCAACACTTCTCTAGCCCATCACAGTTCAACTGCGTCACCGTCGCCAAGAGTCGAAGGCCGGAGTCCAAGACGACAGCCAACGTCTGCGAATCACGGAAGCATTGTCCGGAAAATTGCTTGAGAAAGTAGCCAATAAACTCCATGCAATCCAACGTCCCGCCTCTTTTAGAGGCCACAATATATTCCACCGTTAAGACCATTTTTGCAATGGATGGAATGCGCTGCGGTGGTTTATGAAAAATCACTGTGCTTCCTGCTGTGGTTGAGAGGCCAAGAAGGCGACGCTGGATACTGTTCATGCCAACATGACCGGCCCTAATCCCTGTGTTGGCGGATACCGTAAAGAGGAACTCATTGATCATAACGATCCCTGAGCTGTCAACAAATATTTTGGCGTCTTGTGGGTTCATATAAAGCAGATTGGTCCGAGCGTCTTCGTCCTTAAGGACAGAGCAGACAATTAGAGGCGATGACATGATGTACGGTTTGTCGCAGTGGAAATGCCAAAAAAGAAAAAAAAAAATGACTCTGTCACCTTGAAAAAAAATTTTGTTTGAACGCACAGACAAACACACAACAACAACAAAAAACACAAAATAAACTAAAAAAAAAAAAAAAGAAAAAGCGAAGGAAGAAAATGATGCCGATGCACACAGGAAGGTTTTGCACAAGAATTAAAGATACAATTCAATAGAGGCATCCACGGTGCCCAACATGAGAAACAAATCCTCTACCTGCGCACACATACACACACAGAAGGAGAAAGAGAGAGAAAAGGAGTGTGTATCATCTATTCCCCCTTCGCCTGTTTCGCGGGCCCAATTCAACTATATACGGGTGGATCATCCAACTTCGCTTGCTCCCATAAACTCAACACTTCATTCAGTGAGCGTTGGAGTGCCCCACGTTGCACTTGTGTGAATAGTGAGCGGTACCGCGAGTAGGACTCTGGGGTTGGACAAAGCCGTTGAAAGTGCATGCGCCGCACAAACTCCTCCTCTGAAGTCAGACACGACTCGAGCTCCAGCGCATCCGTCAGTGCATCTAAAAACGGATGCCCGTACGAAAATGTCAGCCTGTCCCCTTCGGGCATTTCGCAAACAGGCACAACATCTTTTCTGCATTTCTTACTTCCGACAGCAGCGGTGATACCAACAAGTGTCAATGTGTCCGCAACAAAGTTTCCTTTAACACATTGGTCTAACAGTGAGTAATGCGTACTTAGAGAAGGCATAATGTTGACTTCCATCAGAACAAGCATCGGTGTGGGGCTTTCTGAGGTGTAAGGACGGCGCAACAACACATCTACGCCATACACTTTCAAACAGCAGTCACCCACAGTGTCACTAATCGCCTCTTGCTCATATATGACATGCCGTTCCACCCGCAGGAGTGTTTTC
>NW_914611.1:0-1416 GCF_000209065.1 Trypanosoma cruzi
AGCACCACGGGAGCGTCATCGTCCTTGCTCACGCTGATTTGTGGATGTTGTCCGGCAGTCCGTGTGTACACGAGTGCACAACAATGACCACGACAAAGTAAATCATGAAGGAGACGGCAAAGGTGGAAAAGTAGCGGAGCGAATCAAAGTGCTTCGGGATCACCAGTGGCATCATCGCGCAGAGCCACACCAGGGCCGTCAGCAGGCGATTGCCGGTGGATTCCCTCAGAAACTGCGGTGCGCTGTCGCTGCTGCTTATGATGTTCCTGAAGATATCGCCGACACTGATCACGTACGCGACACAGCCGCTAAATCCGTGAAATATGCGCACACCCGCCGCAAAAAAGGCAAATCCGCGGCCCAGCAGCGTCAACGCAACACCCTCAAAGGTGCGGATCTGCGATCGCTGCGCTGCCAAGCCAAGAGCATACATCGAGTAGATGGTCAGGGACGTGATGACCGCGAGGTACACGAGGGCCATCACAAGCCCACTGCTGTTCGTTGCCAGGGGCAGACCGAGGATGCCAGCGCCAATCGACGACGACGCAAGGTTGAAGGCGCTCGCAAGGATACCGCCCGGAGGAATAACGACAATCACGCACCGTTTCAACTTCGCGAGAATGGTGTTGGAGGCCGGCGGCTCGTTAGGCGCGGGCACCAACTTCTCCGGCACCGCATCCTCCCCCGTGCTTTTCCTTTCGCTGCCGTTCATCTCGTGAGATGAGTGGTGTGACGGGCTGTCGCCGTCGTCGGGCCGGGTGCCGCTCGTGGCGGGGACCACAGGGTTCGTCCGGCTCATGAATACTGGCGTCCTCTCTTCACTGCTAGGCGTGTGCGTGTGAGTGCTTCTCTTCCCAAACTATTGGAGCTCCTACAATTGCAACAAGAATTAACAAAAGGAGAGAAGGGGAGAAAGTTGTCAAGCAGGCGGGTGCGTGTGTTGGTGCGTGGAGACGCCGGGAGGGAGCCAGCGGGCCGCGCCTCCACCGGGGCCTCATCCGGCCCCTCAGCACCGACTCATCCGTCGCCCCTTACCCACAGGCTGCGCACACAGCAGCAGGGGGTCATCGCAGGTACCGGGCGGTGGCGCCCAAAAGCCAAGAGAAGGTCGTGGTGACTGCCGGGAGCCCCGTGCGTTCAGACCCCAGGCGCTGCATCCTAGGCACCAAAGTAAGGCAACATGTAGTTTTTTCCGTTTCTCTCCCGTCCTCCGCTTCCTTTTCCCCGTGTTCATCTTTTTATTCTATGTTGCGGTTGTCCGTCCCGCACAGCACTCTCAATTCCCAGCAACGCGCTTACCAGAGGCATCAGGACCGTTTTTATACGCTCCCTCCGCCATGCATCTTCCATTAGCGTCCACGCCCTACCTCTCCCTCCAAGACCAGAAAGATGCAAGAAAAAGAAAAAAACATAACT
>NW_914612.1:0-1416 GCF_000209065.1 Trypanosoma cruzi
TGCTGCTGCTGACGACTGTGCTGCTTGCGGTCACTGTGTACAGCGTCGTTGTGTGGTACGCGGAGGACCGCCACTGGCAGGAGCTGCGCGAGCCGCGGCGTGGCGGGCTGGAGGCGCTGCTGCGCGATGGCGAGGAGAGCGACGAAGAGACGCAGAAGCTGCACGACATGACGTCATCGTCGTACGCCTCAGGCACCGCCGTTGCGTCGTCGTACCGACCACCCGCACAGCTGCAGCTCATGGCTGCTGACACCCGCTCAGACGCCCTGAGCCTGCTCGACCGTGTATCCAGCGCAAGCCATATGATCGGCTACGCCGCCGTCTGACGTGCACTGCGCGGAAGTAGTAAGTGTTTGGAGCCGGTTGATTTGAGGGGAGGGCGCGAGGTCACGGATTTGCCGCGCACCACAGCTATCTATCGTTGACTGCACCAGCAGCCTTTTTGATTTTTGTTTTTTTTTTGAATATTTTTACTTTTTCAATTTGGGCGGTTACGTTCCTCTCTCCTGTTGCACGATGACTGTGTGGGAGGGCACGCTCGTTTCTGCTATCGCAATTCCTGCTGTTGTGTTTTATCCTGCCGTCACTGCGTGGTTTTCTGTGCGCGGGACTTGACGCACATTTCGTGCAGTGCAGGACGGATTTAACAAACCACTTGTTGGAAGTAATTGGCTTTCTCTTTTTTTTTTTTTTTTTTTGCTTTAACTCAAATTATTATGCAGTAGGCACCACAATTCTCACGGCAAGGCGACGAAGTAATATTGTTTGTAGGGATCGAGACTCACAAGAGGGCCTTTGAGTGGGATTGCGTATTGAGGTGCGATCCTTTTCCCTGAGGTCCGCTTGCTTTGCCAGAGCGAGTGCACGGGGCGACCCATTTCTCTTTAGCAGCAGCGACATCAGGCACAATTATTCCAGCACCACGGTGTGCTTGTCTTTGAGCGCACCGCTGCCACGATTGATACTTGCTCATGTGGTCACGTGGAACGCCGGGGCCGTGGATGATGCAGCGCTGGAATGCATCACGTGGCACGATTGGCTAGTTTTGTTTTTTGCTGGCAACGGATTAACGTGCAACCAAATTTATTCTGAGTGTCTGCGTAACGTGTGTGTGTGTGTGTGTCATGGCTTTCATTGCGTTTCTCCTTTCAGAGGGATTGGCGTTTTCTTCCACGTTCTCACTTGGTGGGCACGGACGTGCTCTACGATGGTGGCTGGCGTGCAGGCCATCGAATTTATTTGGGAAGACACGGGGGAAGGAAGAGCGGCGTGGACGTCATTGCCGGGGAGTTCATTGCTCGACATGGCAGTTGTTGTACTGGAGTTGCCGCTCCACAAGGCAAGCCAGCCCAAATACTGAGCGTGCAGGGTGAGTAAATATTGGATTGTTGAGCCTTTAAGGGATGTCTCCTCTCC
>NW_914613.1:0-1416 GCF_000209065.1 Trypanosoma cruzi
AGCGCACTGCTGCGGAGAGGGGCGACGACCACAGTCGGTGAGGCGTCATGCCGAAGAGGCGCCGTCTTTTTTTGTTCAGATGCGTGACTTTGTGAGGGCGCGTGATCAACTCAAGCCGTCGGTCTCGAAGGAAGAACTTCAGCGTTACGAGAGCCTTCGGTCGAAATTCACCACCTGGTAGATTACTGTGAGGCGTACACTCTGGGAATGTGAGAGCGGGTATTTTGTGAGGAACTCGCCTTGAATGAAGCAGCAGCGCGGATCGGCTTCAATGGCCCCACGTGAAGGGCGAGGAAAGAAGGGGAATAAGAGAAGAGAACTACAGGAAGAAAGAGAAAATGAAAAGTCATTAAAACATGGTGCATTAATGACGATAAATGCACACAAATAACGGAGAAAAAAAAAAAAAAGAAAGAAAGAAAGAAAGAAGGAAGGAAGGAAGGATACCATTTAACCGTTGTATCATCGAGGCTCGTCCACACATTTCCTTTGCGAAGGTATCTATATATCTAAATACATTTATATATACATATTTCTCTCCCTCTCCCTTTCTCCCTCTGTCTCTCTCTCTCTCTGTGTGTGTGTGTGTGCGGAAATGCGTATGTATTTACTTTATTTGATTTTTTTTTTTTTTAACCATCATCTTCTTTTTTTTTTTTTCTTTTTTTTTTGCTGTTGTTATTTTGTTGTTTTACAAAATCGAGTAGAAGTAGCGCATTTTGGGTAATATGTCTTTTGTGAAAGCTCTCTATTCAGAAGAAAAAAGGCGTTATGAACCCATGCCTCTGACAGGTGCCCATGGAGTTGGGGAAAACGAGGGAAATGATGGACCCCTGTTTCATTTGAAGCGCCATATGTCCATGAAGGAGTTGTTATTTTTACTTTGTATGTCGTTTAGCTACGCCATATGTTTTAACACATTAAACAATATTTTGATTCCAAAATCTGTTGCCCGCTTTTGTAATAATAAACAAAGTCTTTGGTTAGGTTTTCTTATGGTACTTGGAGCCTTGTGTCAGATGTCTGCTCCATTGGTTGGGGTGTACAGTGATCGTATGGGTGGAAGGGCGCTCTTTTTAGTGTACGGCTCAGCTGTGACAGTTTTGGGGCTTTTTATTTTTCTTCTTGTGGAAATGATAGATGGAATTGTATTACTTTGCTTTGCTCAGGTGACATCTACCGTGGGACTTTCTGTCGTTTATAATATGGTCATGGCGTTGTTAACGGATTATGTTCCTGAGGAGCAAACTGGGGAAGGAAGTGGGGCGCTCGCTCTTCTTGCACTAACGGGTAGTGGTGTGGGGTATGCCATGTTGGCGATAGATGTGCCTATTACTTACTGTCTCTGTATTTATGTGCTTGTGACGTTATTTTGTTTGGCAGTGACTTTGAATTTTATTCCAATTGTAGATACAT
>NW_914614.1:0-1416 GCF_000209065.1 Trypanosoma cruzi
GCAACAAAAGTGATGACGAAAGGTTTTTGAGCACATTAAAAACAATAATAATAAAACACGCGTAGCACATATATATATATGGCACAGCCAATTCCTGCTTCGAGCACCACGCCAATGGGATCGTGAAATGCGTATGTGGAAGCACCGCTACTCAAAGCACAGCAATGTCCTGCCGTGCAAAATAGAGGTCGTCTGCCAAGGACGTTGCTTTCCATAGCCGGCCGACATTTTGTCCATGATGTAAAAAAGCAATACAAAATACTCATGAGATAAAGATTCATAAAGTATGGGCTGTAGCAAACCTCGGTCGTGTGTTTCGGTGTATGCCCTTTTTGCCATTTTGGTGTGGGTAAAACTTTTGTTGGCTGCAGAGTAACATTAGAGGGGCTTTTGACAACCCCCAAACGGTTCATCAGCCCTGCCGGGAGCCTCGGTGGGCATGGCGAGGGTTGCCGGGAATACTTTTTGGTCGGCTCATCTGAAAAGTAGACATAACATTGGGTCTGTGCTCATTTCTGTGCTTGGCTGCAAGTGCAACAGTAAACGTATGCGCCGCATCAATTACCCCAAACGCCTTTGCAAGCCGCTGCTGTGCGTCTCTGTGACTGTTTGGCGGCTCTTTTAGACCTTGCGCCGCCTCTGGCTTCGGGAGTCTCTCAATCACCCAAAAAAGAAACCGACATCCATGCTGCGCCTGCCAACAAAAAATAGGCTCACGCACATCCTGGATGCGGCAGGAGGACAATCCAGTAAGACATGCACAGCAACGTCGCAAGAGTCACTCTGCTGGACGGCAAAAAACTCTTCCAAAGCCCGCGTCATTGCACCGTCGCGCGATGCGTCTGCAACTGCGCCCCAATGAAAGCTACAATCCTGTCTGAGTGGCGCAGGGCACTTCCTCAAACGATGGGTAGAACCACAATGCCTCAAAAGAGAACTCCTTGCACGGAGCAGAAGTAACGCGGCACGTGACGTTGCTTGACTAATAAAATAATAAAGCGCCTTCTGTTCTTCCGCTACAAGGATGTCTGATGGCACACCTTCTACCCATGCATGGTTACGTGGATCCTTCGCAAGAGCTGGTTTTGCGGATCAAGTGTTCCGCATGCCTTGACATTTGCCACGGCACTCAGCAATATATGTTTCTCTGACTGCCTCCAAAGAGGCCCAAAGTGTTAGACACAACACGCTGGACTGCTTTCCTTTTAGAGTAGCCCCAGAAAATGGTACCCGACCGCCTAGAATGTGTGGCATCGCTCCCAACGACCATGCGTCGCACTTGACGTCATGGAGTTTGCTCTGGGCGCCATAGTAACCCACATTGACTTTCTCGATTCCAATGTAAATCAGTGATCCTCGGGCATTCCAGTAATGTAATCTCGTTTTCGATACCATATAGGTGCCGTATACGTCCAA
>NW_914615.1:0-1416 GCF_000209065.1 Trypanosoma cruzi
AACGATGATCAACAAAACGACCTTTCCATCATCCTTCAAGGCGTGAATAGGCAGCACGTAGCGACTCTTGGCCTCCAACCGAATGACTGCCCCGCCACCACCCACAAATGGTTTGAATTGTTCGGGAATGGGTTTGAAATCCTTCAAAAGGCTGTCAAGATTCGAGGTGCCGCTTCCATGCCACGCAAACTCCTTCTTCCCCTCATCCTCATCGTCATGCGGAACGTCACCCTCCGCCATCCTGGGCGTCCAACAGTCATCACCAGCCACCTTCGTCAGTGGAGCCCCCGACTTGCCACAACCCCCAACAAAGGCCCTTTTATACCCCCATCATCCACAATAGCTGTTGGGCGCAACAGGGGGTCAAAGCTAATGCCGTAATGATCAAACACGATGGCACTTCCCTTCGTCCACGTCCTTTTATCGCTGTCAATCGAGTCCGCAGCACCAACAACACACGATTTACTATCCGTGGTACTTGTGTAATGCGCTTCAACGATAGCCACAACAGCGCCTTTCACGTACGCAAGAGAAGATGCACGGAAGGAATCCAACGTATGTATCATAGATTTGTTCTCTGCATCATTAAACAAATCCCCTCCTTCTAAAATGATTCCATTCCTTGAATTGCCCTCCTTGCCATAAGTGGCTTCACTGCCGTACATCATCACGACAAGGAGAAGCGGCACCGCGAAAGTAAACGCACGCCGGGACATGTTGGGCCCCTGCGGCTCACTCTCTCTTCCTTCCCTCCTCCTCCCGCTGGATCCGGTCACGCGGCGACGGTTGTGTGTGCGGGGTGCCATGACTGCAGCAACACGTGAGAGCATACAAATAAGTGTGTGTGTGTGTGCTGTTGGTCCCTTTCAGTGCCTTCGAATCTCACAGTAGCAATTCGCGCTTGTTTGCTTTCCTTCCTAGCGTGTGTCCGTGTGTGTACGATAAGTGAAGGAGAAAAACAGCGGCAATACATCCGACACATCAATGGGAGCACAACACCCACGCGGAGAGCAGGAGACAAGACAATCCGGAAGGGACGGCACGGAGAGCCATCGCCCACAGAAAAGAGCAGCAACACGACAAGTCACGGCGGGCCGTCGGTGTGTGCGGGCCAGCCCTCACGCGGTGCAGCACGCCTCACACCCAACAGGAAGGACAGACAGTGAGAAAGGGAAATGGATGGATGCCGTCAAGAGGCACTCACTATCAAAATGGCCCGTGAGCATGCAGCCACTCCACGCAGGAACACAGGAGGAGAAGATTACAGGAGAAAAGGCAAGAAGCAGCACAAACACACAAAAGGAACAAACACCAGTCTCGGGAAAAGCACCGCCACGGCCCTCACCCTGGCCGGCGACTCCACACCAGCCCTCTCACACTAACACCATCGCAGTGCCGTCAGTCCGCGGGTGAGAG
>NW_914616.1:0-1417 GCF_000209065.1 Trypanosoma cruzi
GGGGGGGGGGGGGGGGGAAAGAAAAGAAGAAAAGAAGAAAAATGAAATTTTTTAGAAATAATCCTCAAGAAGGACGAGTTAATGAATGGGCGCACAAAAAGTGGTGGTGGCGAGAGGGGAGGGGCCACAAGTGCATTGCAACGGAGGAATTTATCCCTCTTTTCTTTTCTTTTTTTTTTTTTGGCCCTTTTCTTCATTTTGTACGGCTTATATGCTGCTTGAAGCGCCTTGCCCTTTTTTGTTTGTTTGTTTGTTTGCTTATGTTTGCGTGTGATGTTGTGCTTATGCGTACGTGTGTGTGTGTGTGTGGTGGTCCTTCATTGTGCGCTGGCGGCTCCACAGCGATAACATTATCGTACGTGGTGGCCGTGAGAAAATGCCACCCACATACATCAGCGTGTATGTACGTATCCAATGACACATGGCACAACAGCATCAGGGGAGGGGGGAAGAAGAAGAAGAAAAAGAAGGGGAGAGGAGGAAGCAGCAGCGGCAAAAAGCACATGAAGGAGAGGAAGGGAGAGAGAAGGGATAAGGGATGCAGCAGCAAAGCGAAAAGGATAATAGGAATAATGATGTGCGTCGCATGATATTTTACATGCGTTTTTTTTTCTTTTCTTTTATTCTGTATTTACTTTTTGTTTACTATTACCTGTTTTACTGTGGTGGTGGTGGTTGTTTTTTTTCTTGACCGGGAGAAGGGGGGGGGGGGGTAAAACTGCGTGGCATTCTCAGTTTTTTGTTTGCCTTCAGTTTTTATTTTCCTCTTGTTGTTTTTGCGCTGCTCTGCACTCCGCAGGCCGCACAGGAGCAAAAACATTACACACAAAACAACAAAAAGAAGTAGAAAAAAAAGGTCATTTTGCATCAGTCGTGACTGTGGCAGGAGGGAGAGGCGGTGGGTGTCAACAGGGACGCATTGGAGGTCCTTTGAAGGGTGCAGAGAACTTCACGCCGTCTGGAACGTCTTGCGGTGCGTCTGAGAGTTAGAATACAGAACGAGAGAGAGAGAGAGAGAGAGAGTTGAAACATGGCTTTTGACCTGCGGCAGAAGGTGTTCCGCATTCCAAACAACATTGCCGTTTCGGCGGGACTGCGGTGGGACTTCATTGGCGCGGACCCTGTCGACCTGGACCTCAGCGCCGTGTGCTTCACGAACGAAGGGATGTTTTTGGACTGCGTCTTCTTCAACCACCCCTTTCCCACCGGTGTTAACGCGGAGGAGCTGCGCAGCTCCGGCGTCCTCGTTGATCCGCATCAGTTGCCCTTCATGTTTGTTAGCGGCGACAGCAGGATTGGCGGGGAGGAGGAGAACCAACTCCCTGGGCTCGCACTGGCCGCCAAGCGCCGGAAGTACCAACTGAAGAACGTCAACAACAGAAACAACAAAAGGAATGAAATGAATCGCATGGGCGCC
>NW_914618.1:0-1417 GCF_000209065.1 Trypanosoma cruzi
TAGTTAGATCGTTCTTGACGATCTGCCACGCTCGCTCCACCTCGCAGTTAACACACAAGTCATTACCAGCCCCATGCAGCAAATTCATCGTGTACGGCCATCCCTTGTCCGAGGTGAGCACCATCAGCACGGGAGGTGCTTCACCGGATTGCTCCACACCGTCATCCTTTTCAAGGGTGTTGCCATCTTCCTTGTACGTCCATGACTGCGGTGGTTCCCCCTCCTTCACCTCCATTCCCGTCCCCTCGCCGCCAGGAACTTCCACGACATGGCTCCACCTCGCATTGTACACAGACTCGTAGCATCCCTCCATTTTCATCGCTGCACTCGTCGTCGTTAGGATCCTCGCCACCTCAAAGGCTGTATCCAATGAGTTTTTGATTTTGTCGCGAACACTTGCTTTTACCCCCTCAGCAGCTCTTGACCACCCAAATAGATTGTCCACACCTATCTCGCTAAGCCTGCGTATACCTTCTTTCAAGTCCATTTCCTCCCGTACAGTGCTCTCCAAACTCAGATAATAACCTTTTTTCTGTACTTCGACCAATACTCCCGCATCAGGGATATACCTCGTGGGATCACTGAAAAAATCCCTCAGTAATACATTCCGATTGGCGTGCAAAACGCCTCTGCCTTCCATTTCCAGCGTAAGAAAATCATTCAGCTTTATGTCCATGAAGCGAACTCTTCCTTTAAATAGCACATCTTCGATCGTAGTAATTAGGGTAAGTTCTACTTGTTTTTCCCGCCTTGCCCTTTCTACTTCCTCCCGCCTTTCTTCTCTCAGTACCTGAGTGAGAACTCTGTTTAGTTTTTCATTTGCAAGTGGAGCGACCGTATCCTTTCCTTCATAGTCCCTCCATTGTTCGAGAGAGACAACACGCTCGTGACGAAGCTTATTAATAGCCTCCAGCTCTTGGTACTCTGTTAAATTAAAAACAATTCTGAGAAGCCGCTGGTCTTGTACGTAATCATCCGGCTCCTGAACAAACACCTGCATCGTCACGTTGTGGTCATCACCAACAGCCGCCGTGCCGCCAACATAATCCCGAAGGAAATCATTCAGCTTCATGTTGGTGCTGAGAGTTCTTCCCTCCAGCAGGATGTCCTTTACGCTGCTGCTCATGGTCCATTGTGGTTGCCGCGCCTCCTCCACTCTTATTTGTGTCGCAGCGGGTTGATCCGTGACATCCTCAGACTCCGGCCTCGCTCTCCTCTGACGATCTCCCTGCGGCACGGCAGACGCTCGACTCCTGACATTGCCACCCTGCACTCTATTGCGCTTTGGAGGCATCGTTTCTCCTTGTTTTATTGGTTGGATTAAGTTAAAGCTGAATACTGACCAACAAACAAGAGAGGAATAAGAAAGAAGATAATCAAAGGAATGACTGGCAGCCAAAACAAGAGAGTCATCCAC
>NW_914620.1:0-1418 GCF_000209065.1 Trypanosoma cruzi
ACCACACACAGCCACCGCACAAAAACAAACGGCAGCAGCAGCAGCAGCAACGCACAAAACATTACGCAGATGGAATCAGTACCAAACCAAAACACGCACACAGTCCCGCAAAACAAGAGTTAAACAATAAATGAAAAAAGAAGATTAAAAAAACACACAAGGCCCAAGTGCGCATGCATATGAGTGTGTCTGATGCGTCCAACGTGACGGATGTGGGAACAACGCAGAGCACACAGCACGGCAGCAGAAGCAAAAAAAGCAAAAACAATCACCATTTTATATTACATGGTACTTCGGATTAATAAAGAGGAGCACCAATCACTGCAGTTGTGTGCCGGCACTCACAGCCCACACTTCCCCTCAGCACAGACTGCTGTAAGCCAGCACGGACACCGCGAGCACCAGCGGGGCATAAACCCACGCAGGGCTGCTGGGACTGCCGTCAATTTTGCGAAGAAGTGGCGGTGCGCGGGTGGTCCTCGTAGTTGGCGCCTCTGTAGTCGTAATGCTTGGCGCCTCCGTGGTAGTGGTGGTCGCAGTTGGTGCTTGTGTAGTGGTCGTCGTGGTCGTAGTCGTTGTAGTTGTTGTCGTCGTAGTCGTTGTAGTTGTTGTCGTCGTAGTGGTAGTCGTCGTTGTGGTGTTAGGATTGTTCTCAGCACTCCCTGTCACACATACGGACGGGCAGCAGCACAAGGCGAGCACCAGCAGGGCGCACAGCAGACGGCACGTCATCATCATCGTGAGTGTGGTCGTTCAGTGGTGTGGAGCTGATCTGCACAGTGAGGAAAATGGAGAGCAACAGAGGAGAAGAGAGGTGCGGCAGACACACACGGAGGGCAAACCACACAAGACGAGAGAGCAGCAGCCAGGCGTGCACCGTACGCCGCACAGCACGCACGACACACACTCCAATCCGCGGCAACAGGCACACACAAACACACACAGTCATGCAGCGAGAACAACACACAGATGGAGGAGGGAGAGACCAGCAAGGGCGGCACACAAGGCCCCACCACATGTACTACACATGGCGAAGGCGTCTGTCGTGTCCGCACCTCTCACGGACGGCCTTCACGCAAAAGTGGAGGCGCAGCGCCCACAGCAACAAAAAAGCAATGAAACAAGAAAAAAGCAATCCCCGCACACCACGAGAATTCATGTTCCATAGTAACTGCAGGCAATATTCATCACAAGGACAATACAGTTTCCTCTGGCCTTCTCTCGCCTTCAGAACACGCCACTTCATGCAAGCGCAGCCACCATCGCGGCAGCAGCAGCAGCACACACACAAGAAGCAAAGTGAAGGAGTGGACTGGGTGACCGCGGTGCTGCGGTGCTGCCGTCACCGTCGCCAGTAGCTGCCGCAACATTTGCTCTGGTGGTGGTCGCCGGTGCTGTCCCGAAACCTCCATGAACGT
>NW_914621.1:0-1419 GCF_000209065.1 Trypanosoma cruzi
CCTGTGGGCAAGATCTCGCGAAATTCCTCCAAGCAGCGGATGGTTCCGGGTTGTTTGGCGTCCAGTGTGTGAACACGCAAACAGACATTGACAGAGAGTGTCTCTGACCACCACCATTCATAATTCGAAACAAAAATTTAGACCACAACGTGCGGTGCAGCAGCCACTCGAAAACGATCCGCCGAGTGCAGCACCCCTGTGGGCAGGAGCTCGCGAAATTCCTCCAAGCAGCGGATAGTTCCGGGTTGTTTGGCGTCCAGTGTGTGAACACGCAAACAGACATTGACAGAGAGTGTCTCTGACCACCACCATTCATAATTCGAAACAAAAATTTAGACCACAACGTGCGGTGCAGCAGCCACTCGAAAACGATCCGCCGAGTGCAGCACCCCTGTGGGCAAGATCTCGCGAAATTCCTCCAAGCAGCGGATGGTTCCGGGTTGTTTGGCGTCCAGTGTGTGAACACGCAAACAGACATTGACAGAGAGTGTCTCTGACCACCACCATTCATAATTCGAAACAAAAATTTAGACCACAACGTGCGGTGCAGCAGCCACTCGAAAACGATCCGCCGAGTGCAGCACCCCTGTGGGCAGGAGCTCGCGAAATTCCTCCAAGCAGCGGATAGTTCCGGGTTGTTTGGCGTCCAGTGTGTGAACACGCAAACAGACATTGACAGAGAGTGTCTCTGACCACCACCATTCATAATTCGAAACAGAAATTTAGACCACAGCGTGTGGTGCAGCAGCCACTCGAAAACGATCCGCCGAGTGCAGCACCCCTGTGGGCAAGAGCTCGCGAAATTCCTCCAAGCAGCGGATAGTTCAGGGTTGTTTGGCGTCCAGTGTGTGAACACGCAAACAGACATTGACAGAGAGTGTCTCTGACCACCACCATTCATAATTCGAAACAAAAATTAAGACACAGCGTGTGGTGCAGCAGCCACTCGAAAACGATCCGCCGAGTGCAGCACCCCTGTGGACAAGATCTCGCGAAATTCCTCCAAGCAGCGGATAGTTCCGGGTTGTTTGGCGTCCAGTGTGTGAACACGCAAACAGACATTGAAAGAGAGTGTCTCTGACCACCACCATTCATAATTCGAAACAAAAATTTAGACCACAGCGTGTGGTGCAGCAGCCACTCGAAAACGATCCGCCGAGTGCAGCACCCCTGTGGACAAGAGCTCGCGAAATTCCTCCAAGCAGCGGATAGTTCCGGGTTGTTTGGCGTCCAGTGTGTGAACACGCAAACAGACATTGAAAGAGAGTGTCTCTGACCACCACCATTCATAATTCGAAACAAAAATTTAGACCACAGCGTGTGGTGCAGCAGCCACTCGAAAACGATCCGGCGAGTGCAGCACCCCTGTGGGCAAGATCTCGCGACATTCCTCCAAGCAGCGGATAGTTCAGGGTTGTT
>NW_914622.1:0-1419 GCF_000209065.1 Trypanosoma cruzi
CCAAACAACCCTGAATTATCCGCTGCTTGGAGGAATTTCGCGAGCTCTTGCCCACACGGGTGCTGCACTCGGCTGATCGTTTTCGAGCGGCCGCTGCATCACACGTCGTGGTCTAAATTTTTGTTTCCGATTGTGAATGGTGGGAGTCAGAGGCACTCTCTGTCAATATCTGTTTGCGTGTTCACACACTGGACACCAAACAACCCTGAATTATCCGCTGCTTGGAGGAATTTCGCGAGCTCTTGCCCACACGGGTGCTGCACTCGGCTGATCGTTTTCGAGCGGCCGCTGCATCACACGTTGTGGTCCAAATTTTTGTTTCCGATTGTGAATGATGGGGGTCAGAGGCACTCTCTGTCAATATCTGTTTGCGTGTTCACACACTGGACACCAAACAACCCTGAATTATCCGCTGCTTGGGGGAATTTCGCGAGCTCTTGCCCACACGGGTGCTGCACTCGGCTGATCGTTTTCGAGCGGCTGCTGCATCACACGTTGTGGTCCAAATTTTTGTTTCCAATTGTGAATGGTGGGAGTCAGAGGCACTCTCTGTCAATATCTGTTTGCGTGTTCACACACTGGACACCAAACAACCCTGAATTATCCGCTTCTTGGGGGAATTTCGCGAGCTCTTGCCCACACGGGTGCTGCACTCGGCTGATCGTTTTCGAGCGGCCGCTGCATCACACGTCGTGGTCTAAATTTTTGTTTCCAATTGTGAATGGTGGGGGTCAGAGGCACTCTCTGTCACTATCTGTTTGCGTGTTCACACACTGGACACCAAACAACCCTGAATTATCCGCTGCTTGGAGGAATTTCGCGAGCTCTTGCCCACACGGGTGCTGCACTCGGCTGATCGTTTTCGAGCGGCTGCTGCATCACACGTCGTGGTCTAAATTTTTGTTTCCGATTGTGAATGGTGGGGGTCAGAGGCACTCTCTGTCACTATCTGTTTGCGTGTTCACACACTGGACACCAAACAACCCTGAATTGTCCGCTGCTTGGAGGAATTTCGCGAGCTCTTGCCCACACGGGTGCTGCACTCGGCTGATCGTTTTCGAGCGGCCGCTGCATCACACGTTGTGGTCTAAATTTTTGTTTCCAATTATGAATGGTGGGGGTCAGAGGTACTCTCTGTCAATATCTGTTTGCGTGTTCACACACTGGACACCAAACAACCCTGAATTATCCGCTGCTTGGAGGAATTTCGCGAGCTCTTGCCCACACGGGTGCTGCACTCGGCTGATCGTTTTCGAGCGGCCGCTGCATCACACGTTGTGGTCTAAATTTTTGTTTCCAATTATGAATGATGGGGGTCAGAGGCACTCTCTGTCAATATCTGTTTGCGTGTTCACACACTGGACACCAAACAACCCTGAATTATCCGCTGCTTGGAGGAATTTCGCGAGCTCTTGCCCA
>NW_914623.1:0-1419 GCF_000209065.1 Trypanosoma cruzi
GGGAGACGCGCCTTTCTGAACGGAGCTCCCGGTTTTTGACCCGTACTAATTCCACGCAGCGTAAAATGGCAGCTTTGCATGCTTCGCTCCCCCACGTCGCCAGCGTCACGTGGCCCGTCGAGGAGTCCCCGCAGCGTTCCTCCTTGCATCAATCGATGCCTCCGCTCGGGGTCCTCGTCCGCACGGCCGTCCAGGGGAGCTGTTCGCGAGACAACACCACTGAGGCCCCGGATGCCAACTGGAGGCACGACACTCGTTTCCCCGGTGATTGCTGCCACCGCCGTGTCACCGTCGGCTCCCGTCTGCTCTCCGCCTTCGTCACGGGCCCTCTCGATGGTGAGCAAGGCGGTTTTCGCAGCGACATCTGCTGCCGGTGTCTCCATTCCCCGTTCACCACCCTTTTGCCTGCGTAGAGCGATGCCATTCATCGTCGCCTCCCACCGCAACAGCTCCGCCTCAGCCTGGCGACGGCGAAGCTGCTGCTCAATCAAAAGACGCACACGACGCATAGTCTCCGTTTTAATTCTTTCCTCAAGATCCGGTCGAGACCGAAGCGGGAATCCCAACAGCGGCTCCCCTTTCCCGCTGCCCGAAAAAAAAGTCTCTGGCGTGGTACCACGCCATGCTGCTGCGTCCGCCAGACAAAACCTACCCGTGTTCGTTGCGTGTGGCCGCCTCGCGCGGTTTCTTGTGGGCTCCACGTCCACGCGCATCGGCAGCGTGGTCTTGTGGTCGATGGGGAAGCGTTCCATCATACTGACGGCCGCCCTATCGAGTCTCCGCTTGTCGAGTGGGTGACTCTGCGTCCTCCTTGCGTCCCCTCCGTGGCGCATTCGTATGGTGTGCCGATATGGGCAAACTGAGCGCTATGAGCAGCAAAACAGCAAAGAAAGGGCAAAAAGCACACGGATGCATGCATAAGTGAAAACAGCAAAAAAGAAAGGAGAGCGTGACACAGGCTGGCCTTGTGCTCTCACTCTCACCCTTCCTCGACAACCCCACTATCTCCCTATTCCTCCACGCACACCAGCGCCTGCCCAAGCAAACGTGTCATCTCGCTCCGCATGGGTACCTGCATGCGTGTGCTCCAGCTGCCATCCCAAACATTCGCGCAGGCAGCAGAAAATAAACAAAATAATTAGGCAAATAAAAGTTCTTTTCCGGCAGCCGTTGAGTGCGACGGAGTCATGACAACTGTTTTCCCTCCTTCACCCACTCTCGCCGTGCACCTCCGTTCGCCTCAACACCAACGGGGCTCCCGCTTCCAGCAGGCCTCACCCGCCCAACAATACCCTGAGGGTTCACGTCGTGCAAAAAGATGTCCGCCACCGCCAGCAAAGCACAAATTCCCACACACAGCGAGAGCACTCGGGAAAAGCACTACCACCCACCACACACAAAAAAAACAAATGAATCGTT
>NW_914624.1:0-1420 GCF_000209065.1 Trypanosoma cruzi
GTGGCTTTACTGGCTGGCATTCCTTCTTCACTCGTGCACATGGCAGCCATCAAGTCACATGAGCTTGCCTCATGGAATGACCGGCAAAAGGACATTCATACCATACGACAGTTCCTTCATGAGCCTAACGCTGCCACACTTTTCAAGAAAAAGAAGTCGTAGTGCACACAAATTAGTTTAAATGACGGACAACAAAATTATAATTATGTGAAACACAAAACGCGTTGGGAAACAGAATATAGAGAAAAAGATACAAGTAAAAGAAAGAGAGTGATAAGGAGTTAGATATGCATTTCCATCGATCAGTAGTTAAAGACGGATGAAATAATGACTGCAATGGCGGGTCCTTAAAGGAACCATGCCCAGCAATTTAACGAGAAGAGCAGCATTGTGTCTGTTTTTCTTTCTGTTTTTTTTTTTTTTTTTTTTTTTTTCCTTTACCGTTTTTGCCCCATTTTGCAGTTTTTGCTGTTGCGGTTGCCAGTTATTTTTCTGGCTCATCCAGCAGCCCCTGGAAAAGAAAAGAAATCGCAAAGACACGAAAAAAAAAAAAAAGAAAAAAAAAAAGAGGGCACTCGGAGCTGGAAACTCCATTAAATATGGTGTTTGCCTAAATTGAACCGTTACGATGCGGAAGGTTCATGCATAGACGGCAGTAATTAACAGGCAAATACATTAAGACTGCAACGAATCACATTAAATGATACAACTGACACTTCTTTACCTTGAAAGCAATGCTTTTACATAAATTCCTTCATTTCTTTTTTCTAAATTTTATACACACGATCTCACCCAAAAAAATCATGTTTTTTCCGATTTACCTATAGTTACTTGCTTTTTGTTACTCTAACATACAAGTGCAACACACGATATGTTTCGCTCTGCTGCTCGTTTCGCCGGCAAGGAAATCCGGTTTGGCACGGAGGCTCGCCAGTCCATGCAGAAGGGTGTGCAGCGTGCCGTGAGCGCCGTTGCAACGACCCTTGGGCCAAAGGGGCGCAATGTGATCATTGAGCAGTCGTACGGCGCGCCGAAGATCACGAAGGACGGCGTGACCGTTGCCAAGGCGATTGAGTTCAAGGACCCGTTCGAGAACATGGGAGCACAGCTTGTGCGCCAGGTGTGCAACAAGACCAACGACCTTGCTGGCGACGGCACGACGACCTCGGCGGTGCTTGTGGCAAGCGTGTTCAGTGAAAGCCTCAGGTGCATTGCCACCGGGACGAACCCAATTGACATGAAGCGTGGCATGGACCGTGCGGTGGGCGTCATCCTGCAGAGCGTGGCGGAGCAGAGCCGCAAGGTGACGAGCACCGAGAACATTGTGCAGGTGGCCACGATCTCCGCCAACGGGGACGAGGAGCTGGGCAGGCTGATTGGTCAGGCGATGGAGAAGGTGGGCAAGGACGGAGTGATCACC
>NW_914625.1:0-1420 GCF_000209065.1 Trypanosoma cruzi
TTTTCGAGCGGCTGCTGCATCACACGTTGTGGTCCAAATTTTTGTTTCCGATTGTGAATGGTGGGAGTCAGAGGCACTCTCTGTCAATATCTGTTTGCGTGTCCACACACTGGACACCAAACAACCCTGAACTATCCGCTGCTTGGAGGAATTTCGCGAGCTCTTGCCCACACGGGTGCTGCACTCGGCTGATCGTTTTCGAGCGGCTGCTGCATCACACGTTGTGGTCCAAATTTTTGTTTCCGATTGTGAATGGTGGGAGTCAGAGGCACTCTCTGTCAATATCTGTTTGCGTGTTCACACACTGGACACCAAACAACCCTGAACTATCCGCTGCTTGGAGGAATTTCGCGAGCTCTTGCCCACACGGGTGCTGCACTCGGCTGATCGTTTTCGAGCGGCTGCTGCATCACACGTTGTGGTCCAAATTTTTGTTTCCGATTGTGAATGGTGGGAGTCAGAGGCACTCTCTGTCAATATCTGTTTGCGTGTTCATGCACTGGACACCAAACAACCCTCAACTATCCGCTGCTTGGAGGAATTTCGCGAGCTCTTGCCCACACGGGTGCTGCACTCGGCTGATCGTTTTCGAGCGGCTGCTGCATCACACGTTGTGGTCCAAATTTTTGTTTCCGATTGTGAATGGTGGGAGTCAGAGGCACTCTCTGTCAATATCTGTTTGCGTGTTCACACACTGGACACCAAACAACCCTGAACTATCCGCTGCTTGGAGGAATTTCGCGAGCTCTTGCCCACACGGGTGCTGCACTCGGCTGATCGTTTTCGAGCGGCTGCTGCATCACACGTTGTGGTCCAAATTTTTGTTTCCGATTGTGAATGGTGGGAGTCAGAGGCACTCTCTGTCAATATCTGTTTGCGTGTTCACACACTGGACACCAAACAACCCTGAACTATCCGCTGCTTGGAGGATTTTCGCGAGCTCTTGCCCACAAGGGTGCTGCACTCGGCTGATCGTTTTCGAGCGGCTGCTGCATCACACGTTGTGGTCCAAATTTTTGTTTCCGATTGTGAATGGTGGGAGTCAGAGGCACTCTCTGTCAATATCTGTTTGCGTGTTCATGCACTGGACACCAAACAACCCTCAACTATCCGCTGCTTGGAGGATTTTCGCGAGCTCTTGCCCACACGGGTGCTGCACTCGGCTGATCGTTTTCGAGCGGCTGCTGCATCACACGTTGTGGTCCAAATTTTTGTTTCCGATTGTGAATGGTGGGAGTCAGAGGCACTCTCTGTCAATATCTGTTTGCGTGTTCATGCACTGGACACCAAACAACCCTGAATTATCCGCTGCTTGGAGGATTTTCGCGAGCTCTTGCCCACACGGGTGCTGCACTCGGCTGATCGTTTTCGAGCGGCTGCTGCATCACACGTTGTGGTCCAAATTTTTGTTTCCGATTGT
>NW_914626.1:0-1420 GCF_000209065.1 Trypanosoma cruzi
GGGCCGCGACGAACGGCGCGCTGAGGGAGCCGTGACGTGTGGGCGTGCGACGAGGGCCTGTGGGGCGGAGCACACATTTCTTTCCCTCTTGTTTTGTTTTCTTTGCGGCCAGGGCTGCCAGACACCCGCAGCGCCACACACACACAGCCACACCCTGCCGCCGTGTTTTTGGGATTTTTTTTTTTTTTTTGCTTTACGTGCGCATTTAACGCGCCGGCAGTCCCGTCAGCGTTTCTCTCCCCTCCGATGATTTTTTTTTTTTCTTTTGCTGCGCTCACTCTCCCGATGGAGAGGCGCGACTCCCGTCATGTCTGCGTGCTTCTCTCAGTCCCCACACACACGAGTGACTGTGCTCTGCGGGCCGCACTCACACGCCGATGAGAGGGCTGAGGGGAGCAGCAACACGCAGATGACCCCATGAAATATAAACGATGTGCGGACACATGGAGGGTCAGACGGTTGAAAGACATTTAAATATTTAATTTTTAATTTGCGGGCAAAATATACAAACAGTTTGGTGGGCGCACACGGTAACCAGGTGAAATTTTTTTTATTTTGTGTGGAACAGTAATAGAGGACGACAGTTTTTCTTTTATATAATTATTTTGTGCGATGGGGGATTAATATATGATGAAAGGAATTGTTTTTTCTAATTATTTTAAGTAACTCTTGTATGAATTGCCGCTGCTTGGCCTGCAGTGCAATATCATGAGTCTGAGCAGTCCTGTTATTTCTGCCATGCACCTCTGCTGCACATTTTTTGTTTGTGCGTCTCTTCACATGCTCTGCTCCTGCTTTTACTTCTTTGCTTCGTGTGTCTGCAGGCACACACACACAACCACACAAAATACACATTGCAGTGGATTTGGATGCTTCTTTTTTAGTGCGTGCTGGTGGCTGCCGCCTCCTTCTGTGGGCATGAAGCGAGGAGAGGAGAGAGGGAGCGCACGGCGAGTCACTTTTCCTGCAGGCGTGATGCACCACCTATGACCGCTTTGAGTCGGGCACCGAATCCCATTGTGGGTGGAATGGCTGGAAATGTTGTTGCCGCGTCATGGATGGATGAGGAATCGCTTCTGCGTGTGGCTCTTTGGGTGATTGCTTGCTCCGTGTGCGTTTTGTATTGGTTCCGGGCTGTGGCCGTATCCCGTTGGTCGTGGGATTGAACTGGAGGCAGTGGAGCTGTGTGTCACCTCTCATCTTCCATTGTGGGTGACTGCTTGCGGCGTGTGCGTTTGTTTTGTGGATGCTGTTTTGCGGTGTGTGCACTGCGCGATGGTGTGTCTGCTGTGGGGCGCCGCATCCTCCTCCTCGTGCGCGCACCGACAGCGCCGCGACGATTTGTGTGTGTGTGTGCGCTTGCCCGCATTGTTGTGCGCCTGACTGTTGTCTTGTTGTTGTGTTCTAACCAGAGGCAGGA
>NW_914627.1:0-1420 GCF_000209065.1 Trypanosoma cruzi
CCGCTGCTTGGAGGAATTTCGCGAGCTCTTGCCCACACGGGTGCTGCACTCGGCTGATCGTTTTCGAGCGGCCGCTGCATCACACGTTGTGGTCCAAATTTTTGTTTCCGATTGTGAATGGTGGGAGTCAGAGGCACTCTCTGTCAATATCTGTTTGCGTGTTCACACACTGGACACCAAACAACCCTGAATTATCCGCTGCTTGGAGGAATTTCGCGAGCTCTTGCCCACACGGGTGCTGCACTCGGCTGATCGTTTTCGAGCGGCTGCTGCATCACACGTTGTGGTCTAAATTTTTGTTTCCGATTGTGAATGGTGAGAGTCAGAGGCACTCTCTGTCACTATCTGTTTGCGTGTTCACACACTGGACACCAAACAACCCTGAACTATCCGCTGCTTGGAGGAATTTCGCGAGCTCTTGCCTACACGGGTGCTGCACTCGGCTGATCGTTTTCGAGCGGCTGCTGCATCACACGTTGTGGTCTAAATTTTTGTTTCCGATTGTGAATGGTGGGAGTCAGAGGCACTCTCTGTCAATATCTGTTTGCGTGTTCACACACTGGACACCAAACAACCCTGAACTATCCGCTGCTTGGAGGAATTTCGCGAGCTCTTGCCCACACGGGTGCTGCACTCGGCTGATCGTTTTCGAGCGGCTGCTGCATCACACGTTGTGGTCTAAATTTTTGTTTCCGATTGTGAAATGGTGGGAGTCAGAGGCACTCTCTGTCACTATCTGTTTGCGTGTTCACACACTGGACACCAAACAACCCTGAACTATCCGCTGCTTGGAGGAATTTCGCGAGCTCTTGCCCACACGGGTGCTGCACTCGGCTGATCGTTTTCGAGCGGCCGCTGCATCACACGTTGTGGTCTAAATTTTTGTTTCCGATTGTGAATGGTGGGAGTCAGAGGCACTCTCTGTCACTATCTGTTTGCGTGTTCACACACTGGACACCAAACAACCCTGAATTATCCGCTGCTTGGAGGAATTTCGCGAGCTCTTGCCCACACGGGTGCTGCACTCGGCTGATCGTTTTCGAGCGGCTGCTGCATCACACGTTGTGGTCTAAATTTTTGTTTCCGATTATGAATGGTGGGAGTCAGAGGCACTCTCTGTCACTATCTGTTTGCGTGTTCACACACTGGACACCAAACAACCCTGAATTATCCGCTGCTTGGAGGAATTTCGCGAGCTCTTGCCCACACGGGTGCTGCACTCGGCTGATCGTTTTCGAGCGGCTGCTGCATCACACGTTGTGGTCTAAATTTTTGTTTCCGATTATGAATGGTGGGAGTCAGAGGCACTCTCTGTCACTATCTGTTTGCATGTTCACACACTGGACACCAAACAACCCTGAACTATCCGCTGCTTGGAGGAATTTCGCGAGCTCTTGCCCACACGGGTGCTGCACTCGGC
>NW_914628.1:0-1420 GCF_000209065.1 Trypanosoma cruzi
CGATTGTGAATGGTGGGAGTCTGAGGCAGTCTCTGTCATATCTGTTTGCGTGTTCACACACTGGACACCAAACAACCCTGAATTGTCGGCTGCTTGGAGGAATTTCGCGAGCTCTTGCCCACACGGGTGCTGCACTCGGCTAATCGTTTTCGAGCGGCTGCTGCATCACACGTTGTGGTCTGAATTTTTGTTTCCAATTGTGAATGGTGGGAGTCAGAGGCAGTCTCTGTCAATATCTGTTTGCGTGTTCACACACTGGACACCAAACAACCCTGAACTATCCGTTGCTTGGAGGAATTTCGCGAGCTCTTGTCCACACGGGTGCTGCACTCGGCTAATCGTTTTCGAGCGGCTGCTGCATCACACGTTGTGGTCTAAATTTTTGTTTCCGATTATGAATGGTGGGAGTCAGAGGCAGTCTCTGTCAATATCTGTTTGCGTGTTCACACACTGGACACCAAACAACCCTGAACTATCCGCTGCTTGGAGAATTCCGCGAGCTCTTGCCCACACGGGTGCTGCACTCGGCTAATCGTTTTCGAGCGGTCGCTGCATCACACGTTGTGGTCTAAATTTTTGTTTCCGATTGTGAATGGTGGGAGTCGGAGACACTCTCTTTCAATATCTGTTTGCGTGTTCACACACTGGACACCAAACAACCCTGAATTGTCGGCTGCTTGGAGGAATTTCGCGAGCTCTTGCCCACACGGGTGCTGCAGTCGGCTGATCGTTTTCGAGCGGCTGCTGCATCACACGTTGTGGTCTAAATTTTTGTTTCCGATTATGAATGGTGGGAGTCAGAGGCACTCTCTGTCAATATCTGTTTGCGTGTTCACACACTGGACACCAAACAACCCTGAATTGTCGGCTGCTTGGAGGAATTTCGCGAGCTCTTGCCCACACGGGTGCTGCAGTCGGCTGATCGTTTTCGAGCGGCTGCTGCATCACACGTTGTGGTCTAAATTTTTGTTTCCGATTATGAATGGTGGGAGTCAGAGGCACTCTCTGTCAATATCTGTTTGCGTGTTCACACACTGGACACCAAACAACCCTGAATTGTCGGCTGCTTGGAGGAATTTCGCGAGCTCTTGCCCACACGGGTGCTGCACTCGGCTGATCGTTTTCGAGCGGCTGCTGCATCACACGTTGTGGTCTAAATTTTTGTTTCCGATTATGAATGGTGGGAGTCAGAGGCACTCTCTGTCAATATCTGTTTGCGTGTTCACACACTGGACACCAAACAACCCTGAACTATCCGCTGCTTGGAGGAATTCCGCGAGCTCTTGCCCACACGGGTGCTGCACTCGGCTAATCGTTTTCGAGCGGTCGCTGCATCACACGTTGTGGTCTAAATTTTTGTTTCCGATTATGAATGGTGGGAGTCAGAGGCACTCTCTGTCAATATCTGTTTGCGTGTTCA
>NW_914629.1:0-1420 GCF_000209065.1 Trypanosoma cruzi
TGGTTCCTGTACATTGTGGCAATTTTCGCCGAGGCACTGGGATGGTTGTTGGGCCGTGTCTTCAAACTGAACGTATTTAATGTGTTTGTCTTGACAATGCATCGATGGTTTCGTATAACCGCAGCAGAGAAGGATTTGGAGTACCAGCCGATTATTCCGTTTGTTGAGGGCTGGGCCGACACCATTCTCTGGTTCAAGGAGCATTGGCTTCCCACCTTTGAACAAAAAGACCGCTCATGGTTTGGGCTCGCAAGGCGCTCACAGCAGAAGATTGACATCCAGGCAAGGAAGACAAGGTGAGTGGGATTGGGGTGCATGGTGGACGCCGCGCCTTTTTCTATTTTCGTCTCTTTCCTTGTCTTTGTTTTTTTTTCTTCAGGGCCTGTGAGAAGGAATGCTAGCGAGAGGGCTGGTTGCCCAATTTAATATAAGTTTTGGTAAACCGTGGGAAATATTTCCGTGTGATCCTTTTCCTATCTTATGGTCCTTTGAAAGGCCCCGACGGAAGGAGTCAAGGAACCGATAACGGCAAGAAGAATTTTATTTATTTTTATTTTTATTTTTGCCACCCACCCTCTTTGATTCCGACCTTGCGGCGGAGTCTTGTGGCTGGAGGGCCCAAAGTCTTCCAACTCGTAAGTAATAAATATCTCCAATCCGAACACACCGCACCGTGGCACGAGGATGGCTATCCGAACATATAGATGTAGTTGGGACAAACATTGAGGATGTGGCGGGGCCGCTGCCTCTCCATGGCCCTCTTCTTCTCGTCCTGTTTTATTTATACGTATCAGTTCAGGATCCGGTCCGCAGCCCAGGCGAACATTTTTCCGTGCTTCGGCTTTATTTGGAGGCTGTGTCGGTTTTTTGTTGTTGTCTGTGTGTGCGCTGCGGTAATTTGTGGTGCTGCCCCTCCTTCTCTCTTGTGGCTGCAGCGTTTCTTTTCCCTCTGTTCCTCTTTCCTTCTGCTTCTCCTCCCGCAGACAAGGCCTGTGCTACCACCACTACCACCACTACTACCACTAATACCACTGCTGTTGCCCGCACCTCAGGAACAGACACACTGTACCGAAGCCATGCGCCAGCCACGCCACACCGCGCTGCTGCCACTGCTGCCGTGGCTCATGATGGTGGTGTGTTGCGCCGGTGTTTGCGTTGCCGCCGATCGTTCCGTGAAGCACCGCTGTGGGTTTGACGCGATGATGAAGAAATACGGCCGGCTGCCGGCTGCGGTGGTGCGTGAGGTGCCGCGCCGGGGACAGGGCGCCGTGCAGGCGTACACCGCCGCCAGCGAGGATGGGGACGATGGCTGGGCTCCGATCCGCATCAAGGTGTCCGCGGAGGACATGCACGACCCGTTGAGGCACTGCACTGCGGCGGGGGATCTGCGCATTGACCACGACGGCCGCGCAATAACATG
>NW_914630.1:0-1420 GCF_000209065.1 Trypanosoma cruzi
GGCGGCTCCGTTGCTGTGCCGCTCCCACCAGTTCCTTGCGAGGAGAAATGCGGCTCATGAGGGCAAGGCGTTGAGTCACGCCCCTCCGGCTGTTGACACCGCCGAGTTGGATTCACCGTTTCTCTCGTCCCTGTTGGAGCCTCCAGTGACGGTGGCACTCCACGATGCCACACGCACATATTCAACGATGGATGTAGTGGAGCCGCCTGTGCGGTATGACCCGCGCTGTCCGAATGTCTACTCCGAGCATCAGGGTATGGAGAATGGAGGAGAGAGCGAGGGACTCGTCATGCGTGCGCACCGTGCAGGAAAACTATGGTCTGCGTTTGCTGCTGCCAAAGGGAACGACCCGCCAGAGTGGTTTTATAAGCTCTGTGAGGACTTGTATTACCGGCGTCACAGCGAGGATGAGATGGATGCAACGGCTTTATCCAGCGATGTAGATTTTCAGGACCACAACACTCTTATGGACGCATGGAGAGTAGAAGATAAGACAAGTGAGAGCAATAAAAACAACAACGATGACAGGAACAATAATAATAACAAAGAAAATGATGACAAGGACGATGAAGAAGGTGTGGACCCGTACCTCTGGCTGCCATTTGACTTGCTGAATGAGGGAGAATATCGTGTTGGTCCTTATGTGTTTCCCAGCACTGCCACGTATACGCATGAGCAACGGACTCTGCTTTGTCTGGGCGACACACGCAGGGAATATGTACACTTCTGCAATACATACGCCTTCCCTGAGCGTGTACAGATACCAACATCAGTAGGGACGCAACCTGCCAAGCTTTACGTGGATCCATTGCAAGAGACGCCGGTAGTTTACATCCAATTGAGTGATGATTTCCCACCTGCCATGTGGCTTCCCGTGAAGGGGACTGCTGCTGCTGTTCGACGTGTGCTGGCGGAATTTGCGTCTATATCCGCACTTCATCGAGACTGGCACCACGAGGGGTTTGAGGAGCGCTTTAGAACGGCGCAGCGTATGTTGGAACTTCAGCGTATGCCTTCAAGTGAGGGTGATATTCTTCGTTACATGTCGTACGACGCACGTAATGAGCAGTTCGTATTTGCTCCCATAAGAGAGTTTCCCAATCAGCAGGAGTTTTTTCTCGGTGAACACGATGACCCTGAACGTTTGTTGGAACACGTTGATCTCTGCCCCTTTTTGTTTTCGATCCCACACTTACGAACCGTAGTGGACCCTCACGCAGAGCACATGACCCCGACGATTGAGGGCCCTGGTGTGGCGACGTCACTCTATCGTTGTGTCTTTTCCAAAACGCTCTTGTTTGTGCAGGTGCAGCTTTCTGCCGAGGTGAAGCTTCCTCCGCAAGATCCCGAGGCCTTTCGTTTCATGTGGAAAGACTCTCAGGTGGTTCCCAAGATGCACATTCCTGTTTTTGTTCGTGTG
>NW_914631.1:0-1420 GCF_000209065.1 Trypanosoma cruzi
TCAAATGTCACTCCATGCGAATAATGTGCTTTAGCGAGTGAGGGGGTGTTTGGGTTTGTGTGCGCTCTGGCTTTGTTTGCTGCTTTGTGCGGGCACGCAAGAATTGAGTGGTGGGAAAATGGAGCGGGGCGATGCCTGGCTGCGTCCCGCCCATTGTTCACTGCACGATGGTGTGGTGCACATTGTGGTGCTGACTCTGCGATGTGACAGCGGTCTCCTGTGCGGCAATGGTGGTGGGTGGAGGAGAGTGTTGGCCCGCGGCGGGGCGGTGTGATCGTGTTTTCCTTCTTTCTTTCTCTTTACTGTGAATGTGTGCACCTATTTTCAGTGTCAGCGATGGGGCAAACGGACAGACAACGTGAATAATAAAAAAGGGCGATGATGTGGCGGTGTTGTGGTTGGTTGCACGCCTCGGCTGCTTCACCGACAGGCGTTGCAGTGCGGCTGCGTGGCGCACCGACCGCCCCGCCGTGCGAGTGCCCCGCCCAACGCCATTGGGACTGCGGGACGAAACAGCCGCGAGTGTCCTTTGGAGCCAGCGGCACCTGCTGGCCGCAGTTGGGCGGTGCGAGTGGGCTGCTTCACTGCACGGGTGTAGTGGTGGCGCCTTGCAGCGGCTCCGGTGATGGTTCCGACGCTGCAGCCCGACGTGTGGCGGGGAGTAAAGTGTGGCCGCAGTGGACTCTTGACAGTCGGCTGCATAAATTACTGCTGGAGGGAAATGAACGCACCACCAACATGGGGCTGAATGATTTCCTTCAGAATTATTTTGGCGGCAGGGGCGTTGAGGAATTCAATGAGAACGTCTATCTGAAGGACCTTTTAAGTAGCCCCAATGACTTCATCCAAGACGAAGTGTTATTGAGCCCAATAAAGGCATTGCCGTCGTACCAAGAGCTGAAAAAAGAGCGTGAGGAGTTTTACGTGCTATCGGAGGCTTCACATAAGCTTAACAGAGAATATATTGTCACTCTCAGGCAATGGAGGGAATTTAAAAGAAAGGATACGGTCACTCCTCTTGCAAGGGCACAGATAAGCACAGCCTGCTCTTATGTACTGAGAGTAGAGAGGCGGAGGGCAGAAGAAGAGGAAAGGCGAGAACGACAAGAACTGGGGATTGACGTTTCCACTGGGATTAAGTATGCGGTGTTTAAAGGAAGGGTTCGCGTGGATAAAATGCGGCTGAATGATTTTCTTGCGATGGAATTGGACGGCAGGGGCGCTGTGGACGCCAATTGGGATGTCTTGCTGAGGAGTTTTTTAAGGATCCCAAGAAGTATATTTGCGGTGCGGGAGTATTGGGCGGAATGCAGGCGTCCGATCGTTACAATACGATGGAGAGGGCTGTGAGGGATGAAATGGATATTGAAAAGGATGCAAGCAAGCTTTACGAGCATTGCATGGACAATCTACTGAGGTG
>NW_914632.1:0-1420 GCF_000209065.1 Trypanosoma cruzi
AACATTGCCGCAAGAAGGAGTACCACCACCATCAGAACCATTAGCAACGACACTGAATGGAAACCCAGGAGGAACTTTAAATGCAACACCAGCGAAGGGACAGTCCAGCTCTGATGACGGCTCCGCCCAGGAAGAAGGACTCAAATTACCAACACCAAAAGCACCTGCAGCAGCAGCGGCAGCAGCGGCAGAAGCAACAACACAAACAAAAGATGAAAACCCCTCCTTTGCAGATGACCCTTCAGTGCAACATGTAGAAGCGTCTCAACACGACATGGGGTCAAGAAGTGCCTCACGAAAAGAAGGAACCATCCCCACCACAGTCACGAAAACGGACGGACCAACAGAAGTTAGCGCAGAATCAACTCCAACATCACCCTCAGCTTCCAAAGGTGCCATTAAAAATGACGCTGACAAAGGAAATGAAGAAGGCATTCCAAAACGTGATCAAGCACCTGATGGTGAAGCGAAGAAAGAAGCACAACAGGTGAAAATAAAGAAGAAAATGCAAATAAAACAGCAAATGCCGAAGCCGCAGCTATAACAAATGATGCTGCGACGACTGGCGACAGTGACGGCAGCACCGCGGCCTTCCACTCCACCTCCCCTCCTTTGCTTCTTCTTGTTGCGTGTGCGGCTGCTGCTGCTGCTGCTGTGGTGGCTGGGTGAGAGTGAGTGTGGGAGAGCCATGCACCGCCCGCACACACACTCTTCCTTCTCTCTCTCTGTGTGTGTGTCCCCTTGCATGGACTCTCGCCCTCACATCACCCCACGAGGCACACACAATAATGTGCCCATTGTATATATGCATGCACACCCATGCAGGCCGTTGGTGCTCTCTTTTGCACGACACGCACCGCTGCCGTCCTGCCTGGCTGCATGGGCGGAGCACCGTAACTGTTTCTGTTTTGTTTCCATTGCATTGAGTGGGCGACCTCTCTCTCTCTCCCCCTGTGTGTGTGTTTTGCTTTACGGGAGTAATGAGAGTGTGTGTGCGCTGGTCGTCCCACGCCTCGGCTTCCCGTCACGTGTGTGTTTTGAATCTCTGCTTGTGTTGTGGTTGAATGGGCGTATTTTCATTAACCATCATTTGTTTTCTTGTGTGGTGACGTTTGCGTTTCATTTTTCTTTTCAACCAATCAGTCTTTGTTGCCTCAGCAAGCCAAGAAATACTTTTCCAACAGTCACGCCGATGGTTCAGTGGCTCCTCGCCTCACCGTGCCCTGCAGCGCTGCCATTGCTGCTCATGATGTTGACTTTGATGTGTTGTTCCAGCGGGTGCTTTGCTGCCAGCCTGACGTACCATTGCTCCTTTGACAAAGTGATGCGTGTCGACAGGACGAAATCGATGCCGGTGGTGATGAAAAACGTGCCTTTGGGAACGGGAAGTGCGTCGCAGACATACACCGTCATCGGGGGA
>NW_914633.1:0-1420 GCF_000209065.1 Trypanosoma cruzi
CCCCCCCCCCCAAAAAAAAAAGAAATGTAAATGAAGCATTCAACATGAGAAAAAATAAAAAAACGAATGCCTCGTGACTCTTTTTTATTTCCATTTCTTTCCCCCTTTTCTCCTTTCGCCTTCCCCGCATAACGATCATGGTTACGTCACTCTTTTTTGTGTGTCTGTGGGTTGGGGGCTCTCGCTGGCTTTTCACTTCAATAAAATCAAATTGAGATGCAGAATCGCATGCGTGCTTCATAAACGACGCAATTTCTCTCTTTTCTCTTTTCTTTTTAATCTTTTTTTCCTCTCATTATTGCTGAAGATTTTTTTTGTTACTTTCTTTTTTTTTCTTTTCAATTTGCATGCTTTTCCCCCTCACTTTCACATTCCTGTTTTTTTTTCCCCTTTACCTTTTTTTCCTTCCTTTTTTTTTTTTCCTTCAGCCTTCGTGGAAATTCTCTCGTTATCTCCAGATGTCGCCTTTTTCATTTCACTTTTTTTTTTCTCTTCTCTTCCCCTCTCCTTGGAAGGGGAGTGAGTGCGCTCCGCCTCAGAAGATGTTGTTGGTGCCGGTTTTGGGCGCATACACACCACGAGAGCGCCCACCGCGGGGTTCGATATCGGGGGACTTGGAGTTGAAGAGTTGGCCCGCTTCCAGCTTCTTCCCCGACCTGCTCGCGGCTGCGTTAGCTGAAGCGGGACGTGCGGGAGCTTCCACCAAATCCTTGCGTTTCTTCGACAAATTGGGCGCCTCTTCGTAGGTGAGCAATTGGCTCGGGCGGAAAGGCCTTGGGGGTTTCTGCTCCAGCGGAGGGCCGCCGAAAATGTTTGCAGCACAACTGTTCTTCGGGGCGCTGGCACCAGGATTCTTGCGGTGCACCGGCTCGACGTCCTCAACACCTTTGCCAGTACCAAAAATGTCATGCGTCTCATTCGCGTGCGACTTCAGACGGGCAATGATGGGGCGCTGGCGAGGAGGCAACGACGCCGGGATGAACTGGCGAGGCCCAAGCACAATCTTGCGCTCCACCTCGTTTAGGTCTTCGCGGGTATACTGACCAAGGTTCAGCACGTCAAGCGACTCATTCGCCTTGTTTCGGCGTGAGTGCAGCAATCGTTCTGCCTTTCTGTCGGCCTCGGCTTGACGGGTTGATATGGCTGCACGTCCAAAGAGATTCACGCTGGTTTGTTCATGGAAGCGCCGCTTTCCCTTTACGGGCACCGCTTCCGCGGGTCGAGGCGGGAGCTCCGTTTCGCTGTAAGGAGCTGCAGTGGTGTGCGGCGGTGCCAGTCCTGGTGCCCGCTGTAGCCGCGGCTTCGCCTCTTCCGTCCTGACGCTGCAACAAAGACCCTCGAGATTGTCCTTAGGACCGCGTTGCCTCACAACGTGCTGCGGCACGGGATCGTCCTCCTTGCGGCCGAGGATCCACTCCTC
>NW_914634.1:0-1420 GCF_000209065.1 Trypanosoma cruzi
GCACAGCACTGGAAAAAACTGGAAAGCAGAAAAAGACCGCAGGCGGCGCAAATGAGGTAGAAGGCCTCGGAAAACTTGTAGCCCTGATCCTTAAAGGGACCGTACTGCGGGGATAGCACGGCGTCGCTCTGGCAGTAACCCCTCATGTACCCATACACAATAAGCGCCACGCATGCTCCGCAAGCAGCGAACGCAAGGGAAATCAACAAGGACATGGTGCAATTCAAACAGGCGCTCTTTTCTTCCAAAACGAGCCGGGCGATAGCAAGACCCAGGACGACGAGGCCAATGCCCGCCGCACCCACAGCCGCGCCCTCTGATACCTGAAAAAATAGCTTGTACTGCCCGCACAAACTCTCACTCACATCAACCCTGGTACCAACGCCACCTGAAACGGTCGTCTGGTTGTACCACAGTGTCTGCTTTACCTTCGCAGCGTCGCTCTCCTTCTCGAACAAAGGAAAGATGTTCGCACACACAGCGCAGGCGGTGGCCAGTATGACGAGAACCAACACGATTACACGGCAGAAAGAACACATGTTTCCTCCTTAACGATTTTGAGAGAGCTTCTTGCCTTAGCCTTGCTTCGGGGAGACGGAGGGCGGAAGGAAAAGGGGAAAATGGGGAAATGCACACCAGTTCGGCAAGGGGGAGGGTCATCAGCGCGTGGAAACACAACCGCAAGGAAGAAGTAACTCCTCCTGACGCACGTCATCATTTACAGGTTACACCTCACTGAGGTCTCAAATACTGAAAAATAGAAAATATATATGCGTATATTAATCGGCACCAAAAGGTACCGACGTTTGTTGTTACAAACGTATTTTTTTTTTCTTTTTACTTCTCTAAGCACAGCACTGGAAAAAACTGGAAACAAAAAAGAAAACACAGGCGACGCAAATGAGGTAGAAGGCCTCGGAAAACTTGTAGCCCTGATCCTTAAAGGGACCGTACTGCGAGGATAACACGGCGTCGCTCTGGCAGTAACCCCTCATGTACCCATACACAATAAGCGCCAGACACACCACACACGCGACAAACGCAATGGAAATCAACAAGGACGTGACACACCCCAAGCAGCAACAAATTCTCTGAAAAATCATCTGAATAATCACAAATAACACGACGACGAGGCCAATTCCTGCCGCAGCCACAGCCGCGCCCTCTGATACCTGAAAAAATAGCTTGTACTGCCCGCACAAACTCTCACTCACATCAACCTTGGTACCAACGCCACCTGAAACGGTCGTCTGGTTGTACCACAGTGTCTGCTTTACCGTCGCAGCGTCGTTCCCCTTCTTGAACACAGGAAAGATGTTCGCACACACAGCGCAGGCGGTGGCCAGCATGGCGAGAACCAACACGATTACACGGCAGAAAGAACACATGTTTCCTCCTTGACGATTTTGAGAGAGCTTGC
>NW_914635.1:0-1421 GCF_000209065.1 Trypanosoma cruzi
GCATGGTGCTGCAGTCGGCGGATCGTTTTCGAGCGGCTGCTGCACCACACGTTGTGGTCTATGTTTTTGTTTCCAACTATGAATGGCGGGAGTCAGAGACACTCTCTTTCAATGTATGTTTGCGTGTGCACACACTGGACACCAAACAACCCTGAATTATCCGCTGCTTGGAGGAATTTCGCGAGCTCTTGCCCACAAGGGTGCTGCACTCGGCGGATCGTTTTCGAGCGGCTGCTGCACCACACGTTGTGGTCTATGTTTTTGTTTTGAATTATGAATGGCGGGAGTCAGAGGCACTCTCTTTCAATGTATGTTTGCGTGTGCACACACTGGACACCAAACAACCCTGAATTATCCGCTGCTTGGAGGAATTTCGCGAGCTCTTGCCCACAATGGTGCTGCACTCGGCGGATCGTTTTCGAGCGGCTGCTGCACCACACGCTGTGCTCTAAATTTTTGTTTTGAATTATGAATGGCGGGAGTCAGAGGCACTCTCTTTCAATGTATGTTTGCGTGTTCACACACTGGACACCAAACAACCCGGAATTATCCGCTGCTTGGAGGAATTTCGCGAGCTCTTGCCCACAATGGTGCTGCAGTCGGCGGATCGTTTTCGAGCGGCTGCTGCACCACACGTTGTGGTCTATGTTTTTGTTTCGAATTATGAATGGCGGGAGTCAGAGGCACTCTCTTTCAATGTATGTTTGCGTGTTCACACACTGGACACCAAACAACCCTGAACTATCCGCTGCTTGGAGGAATTTCGCGAGCTCTTGCCCACAATGGTGCTGCACTCGGCGGATCGTTTTCGAGCGGCTGCTGCACCACACGTTGTGGTCTATGTTTTTGTTTCCAACTATGAATGGCGGGAGTCAGAGACACTCTCTTTCAAATGTATGTTTGCGTGTTCACACACTGGACACCAAACAACCCGGAATTATCCGCTGCTTGGAGGAATTTCGCGAGCTCTTGCCCACAATGGTGCTGCAGTCGGCGGATCGTTTTCGAGCGGCTGCTGCACCACACGTTGTGGTCTATGTTTTTGTTTCGAATTATGAATGGCGGGAGTCAGAGGCACTCTCTTTCAATGTATGTTTGCGTGTTCACACACTGGACACCAAACAACCCTGAATTATCCGCTGCTTGGAGGAATTTCGCGAGCTCTTGCCCACAAGGGTGCTGCAGTCGGCGGATCGTTTTCGAGCGGCTGCTGCACCACACGTTGTGGTCTATGTTTTTGTTTCCAACTGTGAATGGCGGGAGTCAGAGACACTCTCTTTCAATGTATGTTTGCGTGTTCACACACTGGACACCAAACAACCCGGAATTATCCGCTGCTTGGAGGAATTTCGCGAGCTCTTGCCCACAAGGGTGCTGCACTCGGCGGATCGTTTTCGAGCGGTGCTGCACCACACGTTGTG
>NW_914636.1:0-1421 GCF_000209065.1 Trypanosoma cruzi
ACGCATTTTTTTAGCTCAGTGGCAACCGCTCACATGTCTCCGGGGACGCGGGTTCGATTCCCGCAGAAGCCTAGTTTTTTCCATTTTTTTTTTTTTGAATTCTTGTTCATATTGCTTTTAAACTTCTGGTTTGCAGGACGGTGTGCGAGTTCTGCAATCGCACTGATTCCATCTGTTTCGTGGTTTGTGCGGCTGCGGCTGCGGTGGTGGCCGCGTGAGAGTGAGTGTGAGAGAGCCATGCACCGCCCGCATACACACACTTCCTTCTCTCTCTGTGTGTGTGTCCCCTTGCATGGACTCTCGTCGTCGCCTCACCCCACGAAGCACACACAATAATGTGCCCATTGTATATATGCATGCACACCCATGCAGGCCCGTTGGTGCTCTCTTTTGCACGACACGCACCGCTGCCGTCCTGCCTGGCTGCATGGGCGGAGCACCGTAACTGTTTCTGTTTTGTTTTCATTGCATTGAGTGGGCGACCTCTCTCTCTCTCCCTGTGTGTGTGTTTTGCTTTACGGGAGCAATGAGAGTGTGTGTGCGCTGGTAGTCCCACGCTTCGGCTTTTTGTTTTGTTTTTCTTTTTGATTTTGTGGTTGAGTGCACCCATTCCGCGGCTGCGTGTGTGTGTGTGTGATGATATGAGTAATTTGCGTGTGTGCTTATCTGCCTCTCTCTGCCGTTGCTTTCTTCAGACTCTCTTGTGGCGCACAGCTGCTCTGCAAGTATAGGCGCTGACAAACACACACACACATGCACACACATGCCGTGCTTAAAACGCTGAGAATGCACGCACGCACAGGATTGTGGCTGCCGAGGCCCTCGCGAGGGGGAAAAAACCTGCATTTTTTTTTTTTGACATGTTGCTCGGTGTGTGCTGACGCGTGACGAATAACAACACGCCCCAATAAGCAGAAAAGAAGTAAAACAAAATGGCGCTGAGCGGCACACCGGTAAGCCAAAAATACGCAATCACCAATAAAAAAGCCGGCGATCACCCAGCAGGCACATCAAGCGTCCTCAAAACCAACCTGGAACAGACAAAAAAAAAGAGGCAATCATAGAAAACAAAGATCCCCGCCCCCAAACAGGAAAGACATTAAAGAAAACGCGATTCTTTTTTTTGTCCTTACTGCCGGGGTTGGCCGCCGCAAGAAATAAAAAATGGTAGGGCGGTGGCCCCGGACGCTAGATACAGGACGACGTGCGAATTATCCAAGTTGCAGCGGCTGCCCCGGACGTTAGATACGGGACGACGTGTCGAATTATCCAAGTTGCAGCGGCTGCCCCGGACGTTAGATACAGCACGACGTGTCGAATTATCCAAGCTGCAGCGGTGGCCTCGGGCGTTAGATATATGACGACTTACAGTAGTAACCACGCTGCGGCTGCGCATCCTAAACACGTCTTTTTCGTTTTCC
>NW_914637.1:0-1421 GCF_000209065.1 Trypanosoma cruzi
GTGAGATTCAAAGGCTCTGAAAGGACAAACAACACACACCCCGCCCACACACACATATTTATATGCTCTCACGTGTTGCTGCAGTCATGGCACACCGCACACACAACCTTTGCCGCGTGACCGGATCCAGCGGAAGGAGGAGGGAAGGAAGAGAGAGTAAGCGGCAGAGGCACAGCATGTCCCGGCGTGTGTTTGCTTCTCCTTGTCGTGTTGATGTACTGTGAAGTTGGAGGTGCACGCGCTGCGGGGAGTAATGTAAGGGATACAGTTGCTGCGTTGATGGGGATTAAAAAGGAAAAGCTTGACATGTGGGAGGATGTTTCTGACGCTGGTGGTAAATATGGCTTGCTTCTTGGTCCCAGTCTTGTTGAGGTGCAGGGTCATGTACTTGCTATTTATGAAGCCCATTGCAAGGATTGGGGTGACTGCAGCGACGCCAGCTTTACTGGGATTGCGTCATGGTACTTTGATTTAAGTGGTGTTGCTGGTCCAACGGAGATGTCGTCGGCAGATGCGAGTATCCTTGGCACAGATCTTCTAAAGGAAGGTTCTGAGGGCGTCAGCACCACAAACGGCATAACGCGACCAACGACACTTGTAATTGGGGACAGTGTTTACATGCTCCTGGGAAACTACAGCCGTACAGAGCAGCAGATTCAAGGTAGGAATGAGCGGGGCCCCTTACTCGTGAAGGGATCTCTCACTGATGAGGATGGAAAGAAGAACATCAGATGGAATGAGACCCATGCAGTGAGCTTTAGAGCCCCAGGAGATCCTTAATTATTGACCGGGTTGGTGGGTGGCGGAGAATCGGGCGCTGTGCGCATGACTCTTTATTGCGGTGTGACGTGGATAGCTGTGCTCTTGCGTACGTTGTGCGGCGGGCTTTTCCTCTCCGCGTCTTTGCCCTGGTGTGTGTGGGAAGGTTGTGGGAGAGGATGTGTGCGGGGGAGTGAGCGTGGGTGGCTGCCAGCTCCGCCCCGCGCATTGGAGACTTCCATACAAGTGGATTTGCTTGACGGCGTTGCGCGGCACCCAGGGCGTGGCGAGGAGGAGGATGGGGAGGGTCTGTTGTGGGCAGAAGGTGGATGGACAGGACAGTCCCCTTCCGTGTCCTTCCCTGTGTCGTTGGCAGTACATACTGAGAGCATAAATTTGAGCGAGTACAGGAGGAAAGGTTTCTGCCGCTTTGCGTGTGCTACTCATTCGTCGTCATTGCAGGCTGTCGTCACGGTGCGTTGTGGTGCGGTGCCGTTAGATGAGGGAAGGGTGCGATGCTACGGCTGCTGCGCACCACAACCGTTTATTGCCTCTGCACCGGCACTTTCTTTTTCAAATTGTGTTTTTTTCTTTGCTTTACGGTGAATTTGTTGGAGGAGGTTTGGTTTTGGTGCCTGCTTCACGGTGCTGTGCCTTATTTG
>NW_914638.1:0-1421 GCF_000209065.1 Trypanosoma cruzi
GACGACCTCAGCACAGCGTTGCTCACACGCAGCTGCGTCTGCAACAGTGACGCCGCGTACAGCACAAGCGGCGACGCCACCGCGTCCGTCAGCCCGCTCAGCTGCGAGTAGCGAATCGGCCCCGGCGTCACAATCGTCGAGTCGCGGACCGTCACGTTCGTGTGTGCCGGCAGGTTGTGCACAAACACAAGCGAGCAGTAGCCGCCGGACAGCCCGCTCACGCTCACCTCCAGGCTCCGGTCACTTGCCGGCTCGCCGCTGTAGCCCCGCACGTAGATCTGCGCACCGCCGTCGCACACGCAGTTCCTCAGTTCGATGCGCAAAGGACCGGGGAGCATCGCCGCAACGTCGAACACAACAGCCACGCCGTTCGTGATGGACACGCCGTCCATCAGCACCGTGTCCACGGCGCGGCCGACCGTGATGGCTCTGTCCACCGTACCGCCCCGCAGTCGCAACACCACCGCATGCACCGCGGGCATCCACGCCGCCGCCGCAACCAGCGCCAACACAACGAGCAGCGCCACACGCACAGCCGCAATGGCCCTGCACCGCACGCGGTGCCGGCTGCGCGGACACGCACTCACCGCAGACCACATCCACCGACCCAGACAGGTAATAAAAGGGCTGTCGTGGTGTGTCGCTCTCGACCCGTCGACCGTAACTCCTGCTTGGTAAATCCCTTCTTACAGGTGGCAAATCCAGATACACAATCCGCCAAATCGTTATCCACTACTACTGCTAATCCTACAGCAAGTAATCCCTAACACCTTGAAACGATAGTTGTGCTGGTCAAGCCAAAGTATCTCTAACTGCTTGGTCAGAAAAGAAAGAGGCGGCAACGGCAAATAAACACAGTGGCACGCAGAGGCATCCGGCCACAGACAGTCCCCACCAAAGCACAACCACCGACACAAAGAAGCGCAGACGCCACAACGCCGGTTACACCATCGCCCTCCCACCGCCCACGCAGCCTCACATAACCACCATGCAGACCGGTGAGATCCCAGAAAAAAGACACATGACCATTGGCACCGCTCTTGCGACCAAATATTTCTACCACAGAGCTGTCCCGTTGCCCTGAAAGACGCAAAAGGGCCAAGACACACCCACGTGGCGGCGTTGCGACCGGCAGCCATCAAGCGCGTCCAAGGACGTGGTGACACGAAAGAGAAGCGGGGAATTCGCCGTTCGCCAGCAGCAGGGGCGTCGTTTCTCGCTCACGCGGTTCGGCATTGCACAGCAAGCAGCGGCATCATAAGCGCCCACGGCATACACAGGAAGGGAAAGCAAAGGAGCAGCAGTCAAACACAAAAAAAAAAGTATCCACGTTAATTGTTGTTTTTCCTCGTGTTTTTTGGAACAAATCCGACGACCCGCACGCCAGCCAACATCCCGCCCGCAGCACTTTGAGGAGTCAC
>NW_914639.1:0-1421 GCF_000209065.1 Trypanosoma cruzi
AAACACGCGCACACCGTCGTGTGACACCACGTGCTGCGCGATCGCACCAACATCGTCGGCAGAAATGCCCACCACAAACACGTCGCCTTCCTCCGGCAGGTGGTCCGCCATCTTGTCGCCGCCAGCCAGCAGCTTAGTAGACAGCAGCGAACCGCCAAACGTCTCCAGCGACAGCCGCAGCACCTCCGCCATCGTGGCTCCATCGTCGCCGCGAATCACAGCGTGCACCGAACCGTCACTCACGTTCCCGAGGTACTCCGCAATCACAAAGAACTGCTGCTCCAGTGTCGGCAACAGGCGGATCACGTTTTTCCTGAACCTACCAATACGCGGCTGAAGGTACATAGGGTTGATGAACGCCACATCCTCCACTTCCAGCATCCCCTTCGTCACCACGCCAGTAACAACATCAACCAATTTCACCTTCAGTTCTGACACAAGCGCAGCGGCAGCCCCATCCACAGTAGAATTCACGACTTGCACTGTGAACGCAAAACGCTTAATAAGACTGTTGTTAACCACCGCAGCTCTCGCACCCACCCCAAAAGCTCGAAGTGCAAAAATGGCAAGGGGATTATCCCGCATTGCAATGGCAAACCCATTCAAAGGAGGAACAATCACTGCTTCCGAGGGGCTGCACTGCCATGTCCAGAATGAGATTGTCCCGTCAACCAGCGGGTCGGCACGGTGGCCATCCACAAACTTTTTCATGTACACGGTCCGGCCACCTTGGTTGCAGTAACACATGGCGCCCTCTGATTCAGCCACACCTTGGCAACTGCCTCCGTAGTCGCCAATCACAAGGTTGTCGACCATATAACGGCGTTGGTTGTACAGAGACGCCAAGTACGCGTCACGGTTGTTTGCCCATTCACGACTACTTAAGGTCTGTGAAAGTATCTCGCCCGCTATCCATCCTGCAACCATCATCTCGCCCTCAATATCATCGTCGGGGAATTTCTTGCGGATACTACTGCTTTCCGGCAAAAATTTCTCCATAAAGCGCCGCATCACATCCTGAAAGCGCCGGATGGCGGCGTACTGAATATCCCTCGCCACCGGGTTCGTCCCCGTCGTGATCACCTGCCCAGACACAAACTTAATACCACCAGCCACAGCAGAACGCCACGTTTCGACAGTGATGTCCTGCACCGCCGAGGGAGCAAGCAGGTACGCGCCAGCGGTGCGATTGTCCGTCAGCATCCTCTGAATGAATTTCGCGGTGTCTTTTACCGGCGCGCCAAACACAATCACAGCCTGCGGCAGAGTATTCGCAAACGCTTCCCACGCAGCGTCGAACACTGAGTTTTCGGCCTCATGAGCCAAGGAGCTCTTCACAGCGAAGACACCGCTCAAATTGTAGCCAAAACGCGTCATCACGTTTTTTCGTTGCTTCGTACTCCTCATCACCGAAAGAAACA
>NW_914640.1:0-1422 GCF_000209065.1 Trypanosoma cruzi
AGCCGATGAACTGGCACGAGGGCACCGGCTGCAGGCTGCCTGCCAGCACGTGTGAGCAGCGGATCCATGCACACACCGACGCTCATCGCAAGAGCTTGTGCGATCACAGTGGCTTTTGTGGCGTGCCTTTATGGTCGCCATCCCGTCGGAGAATGTGTGAAGCAAACGGCTGACTGAGCACGAGGAAAATGAGTGCGTGCACTGTGCCGTGTTTCAGCGTCGATGGCAGAGCGGCAGGAGGCCCGTGTTGGCAACTGAGATCTTTGCGTGGCGAGGGATGTCGGTGCTGATTTTGGATCGTCGAGGGTGAAATGAATTTGCTGCTGCCCGTGTGTGTGGCCACTCCGGCGGAGGGCGAACACAACAGGGAAGGATGCAGGCGCTGCGTGTGTGTGTGCAGGTGCCATGCAACAGCGTCACAACAAACATGCTGCGACTCGGTGACCCTCACATTGCTGTGGTCCTCACGAGCAGCCCGGGCACGGCCCACACCGATGCACTTAGTGGACGGAGTGAGGCATCTTTTGAGGCGCTGCAGGGAGCAGGATGTGTTGGCGCAGCCACGACGTGCATGGAGTGTCACGATGGCACAGTCAGCTGTGGCTGGTGGAATATTTGCTTCTCGGAGGCAACAGGGAGAGAGAGAGCTGCTCCTGCTGCTGCTGGCGTCGTTGCTGCCTTTTGTGGCCTCGCATGCCGATTGTTGTCTGTCCGCTGATCATGGGTGGCATGCGTCCACTAGCGACGTCGTCTGCAGGCATTCCACAGCACCAGCGAAACACACATCATGTCGCATGCTTTGGCTGTGGACATGGTGTCGTGAATGCAGCCGGCATTATTTTGCCCGACTTATTTTAACTGCCTTGCGACAAATAGATGCGTCGCCGCCCGAGTCATTCACTGCAGCTCCGTGTGTTGTACTGCCAGCACAATACTCTCTTGTTGTCTGGCGCCTGGATGACGGTCAAACACCACTGCGTTGGGACATGCAAGGATGTGGACTGCCGCTCACGGTGTTGGGCACCGCTGTTTGGATGCGGCAGCCACACGAGCGGATGCATTGTGGCACAATGAAATGCGTGAATTACGCGGAATCACAGCGGCTGCAATAATATCAGCGGTGTGGCACCACGGAATGTGTGAGGGGTGATGCATGACGAATCACGGTGGGCGGCATGCGGGGAAGGTGCACCGCGGCAGAGCGTCGCCCCGCCCTCAGCCTGCAGGGGAATGTGCACCCACAAAATATATGGTCGAGGCACCACCAAACACACATGCCCTTCCGTGCAGCAATAAATGGGAGCGAAGGTGCGTGGGAGTCCACTCACATGGTTTTTATTTCCACCGCAATAAACGGTGAGGAACCATGTGTCACAGCGACGGAGGAGGAAATAAAAACATCTATTGCAGCACTTTACCAGC
>NW_914641.1:0-1422 GCF_000209065.1 Trypanosoma cruzi
TGGGCAAGAGCTCGCGAAACTCCTCCAAGAAGCGGATAATTCAGGGTTGTTTGGTGTCCAGTGTGTGCACACGCAAACATACATTGAAAGAGAGTGCCTCTGACTCCCGCCATTCATAATTCGAAACAAAAACTTAGACCACAACGTGTGGTGCAGCAGCCGCTCGAAAACGATCCGCCGAGTGCAGCACCCTTGTGGGCAAGAGCTCGCGAAACTCCTCCAAGAAGCGGATAATTCAGGGTTGTTTGGTGTCCAGTGTGTGCACACGCAAACATACATTGAAAGAGAGTGTCTCTGACTCCCGCCATTCATAATTCAAGACAAAAATTTAGACAACAACGTGTGGTGCAGCAGCCGCTCGAAAACGATCCGCCGACTGCAGCACCCTTGTGGGCAAGAGCTCGCGAAATTCCTCCAAGAAGCGGATAATTCAGGGTTGTTTGGTGTCCAGTGTGTGCACACGCAAACATACATTGAAAGAGAGTGCCTCTGACTCCCGCCATTCATAATTCGAAACAAAAATTTAGACCACAGCGTGTGGTGCAGCAGCCGCTCGAAAACGATCCGCCGACTGCAGCACCATTGTGGGCAAGAGCTCGCGAAACTCCTCCAAGAAGCGGATAATTCAGGGTTGTTTGGTGTCCTAGTGTGTGCACACGCAAACATACATTGAAAGAGAGTGCCTCTGACTCCCGCCATTCATAATTCAAGACAAAAATTTAGACAACAACGTGTGGTGCAGCAGCCGCTCGAAAACGATCCGCCGACTGCAGCACCCTTGTGGGCAAGAGCTCGCGAAATTCCTCCAAGCAGCGGATAGTTCAGGGTTGTTTGGTGTCCAGTGTGTGCACACGCAAACATACATTGAAAGAGAGTGTCTCTGACTCCCGCCATTCATAATTCGAAACAAAAATTTAGACCACAGCGTGTGGTGCAGCAGCCGCTCGAAAACGATCCGCCGACTGCAGCACCATTGTGGGCAAGAGCTCGCGAAATTCCTCCAAGCAGCGGATAGTTCAGGGTTGTTTGGTGTCCAGTGTGTGCACACGCAAACATACATTGAAAGAGAGTGTCTCTGACTCCCGCCATTCATAATTCAAGACAAAAATTTAGACCACAGCGTGTGGTGCAGCAGCCGCTCGAAAACGATCCGCCGAGTGCAGCACCATTGTGGGCAAGAGCTCGCGAAATTCCTCCAAGCAGCGGATAATTCAGGGTTGTTTGGTGTCCAGTGTGTGCACACGCAAACATACATTGAAAGAGAGTGCCTCTGACTCCCGCCATTCATAATTCGAAACAAAAATTTAGACCACAGCGTGTGGTGCAGCAGCCGCTCGAAAACGATCCGCCGACTGCAGCACCATTGTGGGCAAGAGCTCGCGAAATTCCTCCAAGCAGCGGATAGTTCAGGGTTGTTTGGTG
>NW_914642.1:0-1422 GCF_000209065.1 Trypanosoma cruzi
CCGGCTGCAGGCTGCTTGCCAGCACGTGTGAGCAGCGGATGCATGCACAGACAGACGCTCATCACAATAGCTTGTGCGATCACAGTGGCCTTTAGTGGCGTGCTTTTGTGAACGTCAGCCCATCGAAGAATGTGTGAAGCAAACGGCTGACTGCACAAGAGGAAAATAAGTGCGTGCACTGTGCCGTGTTTCAGCGTCGATGGCAGAGCGGCAGGAAGCCCGTGCTGGCAACAAAGATCTTTGCGTCGCGAGGGATGTCGGTGTTGATTTTGGATCGTCGAGGGTGAAGTGATTTTGCTGCTGCCCGTGTGTGTGTGGCCACTCCGGCAGAGGGCGGACACAAAAGGGAGGGATGCAGGCGCTGCGTGTGTTTGTGCAGGTGCCATGCAACAACGTCACAGCGAACATGCTGCGACTTGGTGACCCTCACATCGTTGTGGTCCTCACGAACAGCCCAGGCACGGCCCACACCGATGCACTTAGTGGACGGAGTGAGGCATCTTTTGAGGCGCTGCAGGGAGCAGGATGTGTTGACGCAGCCACGACGTGCATGGAGTGTCACGATGGCACAGTCAACTGTGGCTGGTGGAATATTTACTTCTCGGAGGCAACAGAGAGAGAGAGAGAGAGAGGGCTGCTCCTGCTGCTGGCGTCGTTGCTGCCTTTTGTGGCCTCCCATGCCGATTATTGTCTGTCCGCTGATCATGGGTGGCATGCCTCCACTAGTGACGTCGTCTGCAGGCATTTCACAGCACCAGTGAAACACACATCACGTCGCATGCTTTGGCTGCGGATGTGGTGTCGTGAATGCAGCCGGCATTATTTTGCCCGACTCCTTTTCACTGCTTTGCGACAAATAGATGCGTCCCCGCCCGAGTCATTCACTGCAGCTCCGTGTGTTGTACTGCCAGCACAAGACTCTCTTGTTGTCTGTTGCCTGGCTGACAGTCAAGCACCACTGCGCTGGGGCATGCAAGGATGTGGATTGCCGCTCACGGTGTTGGGCACCGCTGTTTGGATGCGGCGGCCACACGAGCGGATGTATTGTGGCACAATGAAATGCGTGAAATACGCGGAATCACAGCGGCTGCAATAATATCAGCGGTGTGGCACAACGGAGTATGTGAGAGGGTGATGCATGATGAATCACAGTGGGCGGCATGCGAGGGAAGTGCACCGCGACAGAGCGTCATCCCGCCCTCAGCCCGCAGGGGAATGTACACCCAGAAGAATATATGGACGAGACACCACCAAACAGACATGCCCTTCCATGCACCAATAAATAAGAGCGAAGGTGCGTTCTGGTGTGTGGGAGTCCACTCACATATTTTCATTTCCACCACAATAAACGGTGAGGAATCAGGTGCCACAGCAACGAAAGGAAAAACAAACATCTATTGCAACACTTAACCAGCGAAAGGC
>NW_914643.1:0-1422 GCF_000209065.1 Trypanosoma cruzi
AGGAGAAGCAAACAGGAGCGGCAGACAAGGCTCCACCGCGTGCACATACGGCGAGAGCGGTCCGTCGTGCCTGCACCCCTCACGGAGGGTAAGAACACACACAAGAGGAGGTGCAGCGCCCACAGCAACACAAAAGCAAAGTAACAATAAAAAGAGGAGAGATCCCCGCACACCACGTGGATTGTTGGTCCACGGGAAGTGCAGCCAACATTCATCACAAAAACAATTTAGTTGCCATAGGCCTTCGTTCATATTCAGCGCACACCACTTCATGCAGGCCCGGCCACAGCCATCGCAGCAGCTGCACACTCAAAAAAATAAGCGCAAGGAATGGCATAATGCAAGCATCCATTTATTTGTGTTTCTGTTTGGATGTTGGCAGATGTGTGCATATGTTGTTTTGTTGTTTTTGATTTTTTGCGGAGGGTAAACCTTCATGCCTGGGTCGTGTGTTGGGGATTCCTGCAGGGTGCACAATTATGTTTTTCCCTCCTGTGAATGTTTCTTGTGTTGGTGCAGCCAATAATTCGGTTTGTGTTTTTCCTGCCTTTCGCTGGTTAAGTGTTGCAATAGATGTTTGTTTTTCCTTTCGTTGCTGTGGCACCTGATTCCTCACCGTTTATTGTGGTGGAAATGAAAATATGTGAGTGGACTCCCACACACCAGAACGCACCTTCGCTCTTATTTATTGGTGCATGGAAGGGCATGTCTGTTTGGTGGTGTCTCGTCCATATATTCTTCTGGGTGTACATTCCCCTGCGGGCTGAGGGCGGGATGACGCTCTGTCGCGGTGCACTTCCCTCGCATGCCGCCCACTGTGATTCATCATGCATCACCCTCTCACATACTCCGTTGTGCCACACCGCTGATATTATTGCAGCCGCTGTGATTCCGCGTATTTCACGCATTTCATTGTGCCACAATACATCCGCTCGTGTGGCCGCCGCATCCAAACAGCGGTGCCCAACACCGTGAGCGGCAATCCACATCCTTGCATGCCCCAGCGCAGTGGTGCTTGACTGTCAGCCAGGCAACAGACAACAAGAGAGTCTTGTGCTGGCAGTACAACACACGGAGCTGCAGTGAATGACTCGGGCGGGGACGCATCTATTTGTCGCAAAGCAGTGAAAAGGAGTCGGGCAAAATAATGCCGGCTGCATTCACGACACCACATCCGCAGCCAAAGCATGCGACGTGATGTGTGTTTCACTGGTGCTGTGAAATGCCTGCAGACGACGTCACTAGTGGAGGCATGCCACCCATGATCAGCGGACAGACAATAATCGGCATGGGAGGCCACAAAAGGCAGCAACGACGCCAGCAGCAGGAGCAGCCCTCTCTCTCTCTCTCTCTCTCCGTTGCCTCCGAGAAGTAAATATTCCACCAGCCACAGCCGACTGTGCCATCGTGACACTCCATGCA
>NW_914644.1:0-1422 GCF_000209065.1 Trypanosoma cruzi
TCTGGGAAATGCCAGACGGATACTCGGAGCAGCGAAAAAAAATCCACCCTTGTAACTAAGACTGAAGATGTACTTTTTAAACGAAAAGTTCGTGTCATGGACCGAAGGCTGAATGAGCTTCTTAATAGGAGATTTGATGGCAGGGGCTTTGTGGATGCCAATCGGAAATTCTTGCAGGAGGGGTTTTTAAGGACCCCGAGAAGTATATTTGCGATGCGGGAGTATTGGGCGAGATGCAGGCATCCGATCGTTATGTGATGATGGAGAGGACTGCAAGGGATGAAATGGACATGGCAGAGGATGTACACAAGCTTTGCGAGCATTGCATGGACAATCTACTGAGGTGGTTGGTGGCTGCTGCGGTAACGGCAAGTGTTCATGAAATCAATAAAATGTTTTTGGATGCAGCTGCCGAGGAGGCGAGGAGCCCAACGACGACGAGTGCACCGATATACCTGGAGGGACACTGCGAGTCTGTGTACAATGCGAGGTGGCATCATGTCGTGGAAGTCCCTGGCGGCGAGGGGACGGGAAGGGATGTGAGGGGAACACCGCAGTCATGGACGTACAGGGCATTTGGCGAATCCCTCGAAAAGGATGACGGTGTGCAGCAATCCGGTGCACCACGTCCCAGGCTGATGGTGCTCACCTCGGACAAGGGATGGCCGTGCTCGTGGAAATGGAAGGAGGATGAATAAATCCACTCGTGACTGCTATGTGAACTGTGAGATGGAGCGAGTGTGGCAGATCGTCCTTGGCGATGTAACCGAGTGGTTCAACAGTCTTCCCGAGGAGCACTCTACGCGAATTCCGCACGCCTTGATCGGGACGCCCGGGATCGGGAAGTCGATGAATGCCGGCTCGTACCTCCTCTACCAGCTGCTGCACTACGATGCGGAGCAACTCCCAATGGCTGTGTGCTTTGTTGGTGGAGTTAAGGCGTACGTGTCTGAAAAGACCATCAAGGCGGTGAAAAAACACATCGATGAGAACATATGATCAAACTTGTGAAGGACCTGTCCTGGCGCGGGATGAAGGGGTATATTATCTACGAATTGGGAGGCGGGCTTGATATTCTGCCTCCTTGTTTGCCTCCCGGAGAATGGGGCATGCTTGTGGTGGCAACACCAGAGATAACAAGTTACATACACAGGGCGAGTGAAGAGAGAGCCGTGCGAATCATAATGAATTGCCCTGATGAGAGCGATGTGAGGGCAATGTGCGTTTGGGAACAACGCAATCAACCCGTGTAGCCGCAAGCGGAATACTGGCGAGAGTTGAGGGGTCGCATGGATAAAGTGGGACCGATTCTTCGCTGCATCCTTGATGAAGGGAATTGTAACGCACGGATCGACGGTTGCCACAGCTTTGTGGATAGGACGCCCTCTTGGGGAAGCGAGAGTTACTTTGTTTTTTGGAACT
>NW_914645.1:0-1423 GCF_000209065.1 Trypanosoma cruzi
AGGAGCCTTGTGACACGCCACGGTGGGCTTCATGTGGGGTTACCATAGACGGCGGACAGGATGGCCGTGCGGCTGATGGCGTTGTACGCATTCCGGCCGTCCAACATGCCCACACTGCCCTTGATGTGGAAGTCCTGCCAAACCTTCTCAATCGCCAATTCTATGTTGTTGCCGACACCATACTGCAGGTTCTTAAGGCAGGTTGTGAGGGCTGGCATGACAGCGTCCACCGCCATGAGTGATATAGCCTTTGCCACACGCATTCGGCGCCGGTCGGGCGGAACTTCTTGTTTGTCTTCCGGAGCATCGTGAGGTTGGTTGCCCTGAGGCGGTGTGCCACCTCCGGGGCCACGTTTCCGTTGGCCATGTCCGTCAAAATGGCGGTGATCTCCATGAGGAGCGCCTTGTCCTTCGTAAGGGGGTACAGCAGCTCGCGTGCCCAGCCGTCGAGACCCGGTGCTGCGCCTCGCGCTAGGCGGCTCTCAATCATCTTGGCCACGTCATTGCTGTCGAACGTGACCAGGGGTGCACTGACGGCGGGCTCGGGGTACAGACTTGTGTCCTCCTGTGGGTAGAGGTCATCCAGGCTCTTTACGAGCTCGGGGGAAAATACCACCAGCTCCGCCTCCGCCGCCGCGAGGAGCGCTGCTGCACGTCCCGTTGCCTGCAGTGTGCAGCGTGTCTCTGCGCGTCTTGCCTTGTATATGTCGGACGCGGTAAGTATTCGTCCTGTCTGGTGGGCTGTCGGGTCACTGTGCTCATTCTCATCGCCGGCCAAACCTTCCCCGTCTTCAGTGGTCTCCATAACACTCTGCACAACTCCGACTGTCGTGTTGTTGAAATGGCCGATCCTCCAATCGGCTTTATGCTGCTTGTTGTGGTTGGTGCTGGTGGCTTAGCGACTACGCTGTTTCTCCGGCAGTCGTAAGTGGTGTCGCACCAGGTCCATGATGGCCACTTGTTTGCGGCTGCGTTCGTCCGGCGCCGAGGCATTGTATCCCAGCATGACTGTGCGGCTTGCATCCAGCCAGTTGGGCCACTCGCGCCTGTGGAGGTAACGTCTCGTGGGCACTCTCTCCTGCAGCCACGGGTCTTGTCGCGGGTCTGTGGCTGGTGTCGTCGGCCATTCCACGGAGTGTGCCCGTTCCAGACACGCCGTCGTCTTGGTATAGTGGGATCCGGTAACCAACGCACGGTACTCCTCCCGCTGTGTCGCCATGTTTTCCTTGCGACATGTGTAGTGGCCGCAGCGTGGTCGATGTGCTGCCCGTGCTCGTAGGCTGGCCGAGCAAACTTCCCGCACGCGTCACACCGAACCAGTCCCCGTGAGATGAGCGCTTCATTGGTAATGTACATCCGTTCCTGCTTACGGTGGACCGCATGAATATGCGATTGTAGGTGTTCCCCACGACGCTGTCCCGAG
>NW_914646.1:0-1423 GCF_000209065.1 Trypanosoma cruzi
CGCCATGGCCATCCTTTTTTGTCGTTGTTGTCCTTTTATGTCGGGGCACGGCGGGATTGGAGGCCACTGCCCCACGAAAGGCATTGCGCACATACACACTCTCATGCCGCTGTCGCCCCGGAGTGGGGTGCAAATCCAATTTTTGCTGCTTTTGCATTGGCGCAATTATTTTTATTTATTATTGGCTGACGCCTTCCTGTCCGGCGTGTCACTTTGATTGGATTGTGTGGGACTGCTCGCCAACACCATCGAACGAAGCAGGCTGAAGAATTCCCGTATTTAAATGCCATCTTGCACGCACGCATTTTTTTTACTTGTTCAGTTGACGTGCACTCAGGCAGCGAGGGATTTGGAACTATGCGTGCGTGGAACTTGTCCTGCCATGTGAACTGCGGGCAACACCGAGGGGCTGCCACTTTTACTCCGCAGAGTTGTTTTGTCTCTTTGCAGGGCTGGCAGGGAAATTCCATGCAGCCAGCTACCGCTGGTGTGTCCCCAAATGTTGCCACTCCATGCGAATAATGTGCTTCAGCGAGTGAGGGGGGTTGATTGGGTTTGTGTGCACTCTGATTGTGTTTGCTGCCTTGTGCGGGCACGCAACACCTGAGGGGTGGGAAAATGTAGCGGGGCGATGCATGGCTGCGTCTCGCCCATTGCTCACTGCACGGTGGTGTGGTGCGCATTGTGGTGCTGACTCTGCGATGTGACTGCGGTCTCCTGCGCGGCAATGGCGGTGGGTGGAGGAGAGTGTTGGCCCGCGGCGTGACGGTGGGATCGTGCCTCCTTTTTATTCTTTTGTTTCTTTGTGAAGGTGTGCACTTATTTTTAGTGTTAGTGATGGGGCAAACAGACGGACAACGTGAATAAAAAAAACAGAAAAGGGCAATAATGTGGCGGTGTTGTTGCCAATTGCACGTTGTGTTGCTGCGGAGGCGGTGGGCCTTGACTGTTTTGCCGACAGGCGTTGCAGTGCGGCTGCATGGCACACCGACCGCCCCGCCGTGCGAGTGCCACGCCCAAAGCCATTGGGACTGCGGGAGGAAACAGCCGCGAGTGTCCTTTGGAGCCAGCGGCACCTGTGTTGGCTCCGATGCTACAGCTCAACATTTGCTGGGGAGTAAAGAGTGACCGCGTTGGACTCTTGACGGTCTGGTGGAAGATCTAATGCTGGACGGAGATACTCTGAGCACCAGCTTTAGGCTTAAATTTTTTTTTTTGAATTGTATTGGCTCCAGGGCGACCGTTGATGAAAGACCACAATGCGACGGGGGAGATGTTTATTCGGAGACTCGATGCTTACGTAAAAGGCCGGCAGCTTCTTGAAGGAATTCTTAATTTGACAGACTACCAGGTGCACAAACTTCTTCGCGAGGGTGTGTTCTTTCTTCGTCAATGGAGGGACTATGGGAGGAAGGACACGATC
>NW_914647.1:0-1423 GCF_000209065.1 Trypanosoma cruzi
CAATATCCACTTCTTTCCGCTGTCGTATGACAACTCCATCAGTTTTTTTCCCCCGTTACTGCCCGCACGCACACCCAACAAAGGAATGGGGGTATCTTCCTTCGGCACACCGTCGATGGACACCGTCGCCACAAGAGTGAAGTTGTAGTTCGCGAAGTGGTACAGCTGATTCTCCCCTTGACTGCCAACGGGCCACTCCGCCCACGCTCCCTGGAACGTCACGCCATCGGAAGTATTTGTTGCCCCATCACTCCCCTTTACTGTGGCGTTCACCCCGAGGTACTCGTCCTTCCATGTCTTATCAGAGAAGTTGCCGGACAAAAAGCCAACCAGCCCATCCGTGATCTTACCATCAGCGCTGCTACAGGCATTGTCAGTGAAGGCAACCTTCCCAGCAAGTAAGGTGGAACACAGCTGGGAGATACGTTCGTCCGCTTTCTTCCACGTCGCCAGCACCTCCTTCACCTTCTCCAGCTGTGCAGTCAGAAACACAGAGGCCATACCGATTGATGCGTCCTCATCACCGCTCTCCTCGTACAGCGCTATCAACTCATCCTTCCTATCTTTACTTTCAGTACTTTTGTACAACAGGGAGCTGGCGGCAACGTCTTCTTCCTCACCGGACACCGGCCCAATATCGACAATGTGCGTGTTGTCCGTCAGCCAAAGATGGAGTACGCCCTTTCCATTGCCGTCCTTACTTGAATACACCGGCAGAGTAACGAGCATCACGTCCCTGTTATCGCCAATCTTCGCTGTGGTGAACCCGCTCCTAACGCCCCACACATTTCCCTCGTATTTGTTGCCCCACACGCGCGAGAGTGTCCCGAGTGCCTCCGTCCACGAATCCCCCTTGTCACCGGACTCGTACACCCTGCGGCGGCCACCATCACACGCAGTCATCATCATGAGTTTGTCCTTCCACTCCACGACGGAGGGAACACTGCAGCCATGGGCAGACATCCCCTTCGACAGCTTCCAACTCTTATTATCCGGGAAGTATATGAACAGAGAAACAATGTTACTCCCTTCAGCTGTATTTTCTTCATCCGCCTTCCCCGTTCTATACACCTCGCCTTCCATAGGGAACACAAGCGTACCGTCCTCCATCTTAACACCCGATCCACCGCTCCCAAGCAGTTCTGTCACATATCCATATTGTTCAGTATTAGAAGTGATCGGGAGAGCGTCAACATCAGTCCAATAAATTCTTTTACCGTCCCCATCATCAACACTGACGTTCCCTCTCGCCAGCAAAAGTCCCCATTCATCTGTTATATCCTCCCCAGCAGCAGCGACACCATAAAGGCCGTAATTTTCAGCAATCATGTAAATATCACTTCCATGCACAACTGTTGTTGGCTTACTCACATGTATTCTCGCTCCGCTTTTGGTGCCAGCCTCATCCACTGCTTGGGTGGGG
>NW_914648.1:0-1423 GCF_000209065.1 Trypanosoma cruzi
CCAGTGCCGCCCACACCGCCACCGCCGCCAGTTGGTGAGTGCATCAGCGACATGGTGTACCCCGAGGTTGCGCAGGCTGTGGGCGGCGGGCTGTCGTGGCTGTGCTACCGCAACGTGACGTTCAGCGGGGACGGCATGTGCCTGACGGTGCTGGTTGGAGCGATGACGGGCGACGTGGCGAATGTCAGGTTTGATGGCTGCACGTGGAGGGACGGCGCCGTGCTGTTGCTGTTGGGCAACGCGCACGCCGCTGTGGGGTCGCTGAACATCGTCGTCACCGTCAACACTTTCCGTGACGCGCTGCTCAGCCCGGTGGGTGTGTTTCCACCGCGCACGAACATCACGATCAGCGGGAACCGCTTCACGGTCACGAGACTGATCCCTCGGTCAGGTTTGGACCTTAGGAGGCCGTCGTGTGTTGCGATGAATGGGCTGGCGATCAGCAATGACTCCGCGGTGGTGCTGAGCGGCAATGTGTTTCAGAGCGTGACGGCATCGTCAAGCGCCATTTACGTCGTTGAATCTTCTCTGAGGGTGTCGTGGCGCTCCGTGTTTGCGGTGATGGGCAACACGTTTCATATGGAAGGCGGTAACAGTACGCTGATATATCTTGCAGGGTCTAGACATTTTTTGTCGCTGAGTGTACTGAACAACTCTGCCGTGGTGATCCGAGGCAACGTTGTGACGAGGCCGGTGCGGTACTTCATTTTTTTTTTGGGGGCCTCACGTGTGGAGTCTCTGTCCGCGGTTGTGTTTCAGGGCAATGACATGCAGGGAAGCTTAGTTGTCCTTTATCCAAGCTACTCCCCCAACATCTACTACAACTCTTGGCTGCAGTTGAGCGACAACCTCTGCCGCGTGTCCCCATCCAATGCCTTTGCTGTTTTCAACCCCACGGTGAATCTCCGCGACTCCACGTTGTCGGTGTCCGGCAACCAATTCATGTCCGGCACAGGCACGCCGAAAGCGTTACTGATATTCAAAAGGCCCCGAGATCTCACAAACGGAGCGATTGTGGCTGCGTGCAACGGTGTGAACGGCGAAGGGGAAGCGAAGTACGGCATTCCGTCCGTGTACAATGCCAGCATTCTGACCTGCAGCGACCCATGCACTCTTGCGACGTCGTGCTTCCCTGCGTACACGACGACGGTCTCGAGTGATGGCTGCGCCTGCACGTGCGCTGAGGGCGGCTACGGCGATGCGTGCCTGCCCGTCGCTGTCCCCGAGCCACCGAACACCGACGGCGCCGACCTTTGCGTGCGAGACGTGCGTGTGGGTTTGGAGGTGAACGTCAGTTTTGGGACGTCGGTGGTGTGCTACGTTGGTGTGACCTTTGCGGCGGACGTCGTGGTGGACCTGGAGTCGATGACAGGGAGCGTGCGCAACGTGACGCTGGCGAACTGCACGTTTTGGGCGGTGCGAG
>NW_914649.1:0-1423 GCF_000209065.1 Trypanosoma cruzi
GATTGCCTGAAGATGATCACTCGGTTCGAACCACGTCGGCCGAATTGCTCCAGAAACCTTCAGCCAGCGCCTGCCCGCTCGCCGAATGTGCAGGGAAGGGACTCCATCCTTCAAAAACAACAAACACCCGCCGCCCTGCCCTCGAAAAAAATCCAGTCAATAGATTAAAAAAAAAAAAAGAAGGTTTATATATGAGTCTCCCACCCATTTATTTGGCACCATCTGGGCCCGCACTCCTTCCACAAGCTTCTGTTACACCGCCGCCAAAATCACTCGTATGTAAAACAACACTTGTCCTTCTTTTCACAATGATTTCAAAACAAACAAACACTCAAAAACTTTAAAACTCTCTTCACGGTGCACCGACCCAAAAGTGGAATGCAACGGCGAGTGAGTGGGAAAATATATGCTCGCAACAGCCTCGTGTGCCATCGCCTTGCTTACAGCCGCTGCGTTCAATGCAGTAGACAGCGGACAGAGTCCCCACCTTTATAGCGACGACCAACAGATGCAGGGCGTGGTTATTTGTTATGTTATTTCATTCACATGAGTTTTATTCTCTTAAGCCATGTCAATTGTAGAGCGTCTTCACCGGCGGTACGGCGCGGACGTCACACTGATGGCAGTGGCAGCGGTGGTAAGGAGCAAAAATCCCTGACCACAGAAGCCCATACACACCAGCGCACGCACACACACAGGTACCAATAGGCACTTTCAAAAGGCTTATATATAGAATTAAATACAATGAGTGGAGGGCTGGTGGCACCGTTCACGGACAGCGGCCACAATCGCCACTATGAATGCAGATGATCCTCCTCAGTAGCCTGGTCACCAGACCCCATTCCGATCATATCATTCCCGTCTTGGAAAGAGTCCGGTGTTTCCCGCACATCCAAGCCTTGCCCGAGTGAAGCGCGAAAACCGCCAGTGTACAAACGCGGCGGCGAGTGTGGCGACCACGTTCACAGCCAGCAAAATAAACATCTGGCTTCGCACACACCTGGGGTGGTTGCATGAGGGGAACTCACCGCGCCTGCGCGCCTCCGCATCGTACATCTCCCCGAACATGAAGCGGTTCAGTCCAAGAGAAGCAACGGCACCGGACGTGAAACAAAAATTATAATGCTTGCCAACATCCTCAGAGTACATCATCCGTAAAGCAATCACGCTCATGCCCCAGCCAACTCCGTTGCCCATGGCTCCAAGCAGAAACGGCGGCAGCAGCGCACTCCCCGGTAGCACGGCAAAGAAGAGACAAGCCGCCATCAACAACAGTGAGCCAATGGGAAGTGCAATGGTCGTCAGTGTCTTCGTCTTTCCCTCACGCTGCAACGCAAACAACTTCATATCGAGATACCCCACGGCCATGCGTCCAACAGCACTGCCCACAGACATGATGGCGACGTACAGCGTCAGCGTTCGG
>NW_914652.1:0-1424 GCF_000209065.1 Trypanosoma cruzi
ATGCATGACTTGTGGTTTCGTCGCTTGCAATGTGTTTTTCCTCCCGCAAACAACCAAAAGGATGGCCACGGCGCAGCTCCACTCAGGGAGGCAAATCGAGGCGGACACGGGTGGGAACCAGGCATCATACAAAATAATAATAAAAGAGGGGCAGGGCAATAACTCCTCCAAGCCTCGGAATCGTACAATGTGCATCCCTCTTCTTCCACATTGAAGACCTCCTCGACAGAACAAATGCAGGAGACACATGTGCCGCACAATATCTTTCGCTGCCCCGCGTCCCATCTTAATTCCCATGCCTGCCACGGCGGTGGTGCCTGCGTTACATCGGGGATGAATCCAAAATATCAGGCAGCATGCCGTGGGGAGTGGATGCTTGACAAACGTGCCCGCGTTATTGCCCAACACAAAATGACATCAAAAAGAAAAAGACATCCGCGGCTCAAGCTACCCGCGTGTGGCCGTAGTAAAGCAAACACTGAGACACATGTGGAGCGACGCAAAAGAAAGAAGGAGAGAAGGAAGAAATAGTGAAATAATCCACAGAAGTACATCGATACATATATGCATACACAAAGTAATACATCAATCCGCATAATTCTTCGTTCCTTCTCTTGTTTTTCTTTCGACACAACACCAGAAGTATAAGGAGCGGCAGGCATGCCCTCCCACAGTCATCGTGCAACAGGAGGGAGAGTCACTGCAGGCACCCGCACAAAAAATAGAAACAAACCAACAAAAACCAACAAAAACCAACAATCAATGACGCGGTCGGTGCGGAGTCCGATGGGTGGCTGCGCAGCCGCACAGCCGTGGCCCCCACGCCCTCCCTCATTTCAGCCAGCAACGCGCACTCACAACCTCCAGGAGGTGACGCGTCACAGAAGGGCCTCATCGATTGTTTTCCCTAACGCTTTCCTGAATGCATCCTATGGCCCGCACACCAGCCACCGCCGTCGGGCACGTCCTAAATATTGAGTACAGATATGAAATAGAGAGAGCAGCAGCCCCCATACTCGGTGCGGCAGCGGCGGGCGCAAAACACGCACACACACCCCTTCCGCATCCGCCCCGGGCTTGCGTGATAGTTCGATATTCCGTTGTCGTCGATAATTGATAAAATAAAATAAAAGCAAAGAAGCAATCACCCAATCAATCTATGAATAATGGAAAGAAAAAAGATACCCGCCAGAAGCGTCTACGTCATGCCGCATCTGCGAGGTGCGCTGTGCCTTCTCGCCGCGTACCGGTACTGTTGGGGTCGGAGCCCTTCCACCTAAAAAAAAAAAAAACTGCGCTACATTTTTCTTCAAGCAGAGCATCTTCACCTGTCCAGGAGGACGTGATCAATTATTCAGCTCGCAATGGATGCACCGTCGAACAAGCTCAGAGCGACTGAGCGGTGTCACCGTTCACAGACTGCA
>NW_914653.1:0-1424 GCF_000209065.1 Trypanosoma cruzi
AACTGCGTACCTATTCCCCTCGATGCGGTTGTCAAGTAGCAGAAGCGTCGAGTTCGCACTGAGAGTAAAGTCCGGAAAGGCAATGGCGTGGACCGACGTCGTCACAAGCGTACTCCCAGCCACCAGTATCTGGGAGCTCGCGACAAAAGCACCCCCAAACTCCAGCTCACCAAAATCTAGCATCGAAGATGTCACGCTCACGTGCACACGCACACCACTCCCCTTGATCGACAGGCCCACGAGGACGCACTGCAGCAGCGTGATGTTGAGTGCCTGTTGTGGCGCGTCAAAATGCAACAGGTCCAGCACAATCGCGGCGGTGAAGGTCACGCTGACAAAGCACAGACCACGCACACCGGGATCAGGATAGTCCACGGAGCTGATGCTGCCACCGTGCACGCAGCGGACCTCCGTGTCGTCCGCATCGGGGAGCGGGAGCGGCCCAAGGCCGTCCGGAACCGCAGCTGGCACACACGTGTCACCGTGGCCACCAGCAGCGCACACACACTCACAGCCGCTGACGCTGCTCGTCCTCGCAGCGAAGCACACGGCCTCCACGGTGCACGCACCACAGTCCAGTGCCGTCACGGGCGCCCCAATATTGAGCTCTTCTCCGTAATTCGTCACAGGAGAGCCCCTTAGCTCGTTGCACATGCCGTAGATGATCGGGCGCAAGTCGGACGGTGGTGACCAGTTGCTTGTCATATGCGCAATGGTCGACGAGTACGAGCCGTACGTGAAGTTGTTGTGAAGTATCGACCACACACTCCGATCGCGGAACGCCACGCCGTTCTCGTTGGCCACGTACACAACGTAGGCCGTGCGGAACTCGTTGTCGCGGTGCACCAGCCAGCTGCCGTCAGTCACAGTCAGCGTGTTTGCTATGAGCATGGCGAAGCCAAGACGGAAATTGCTGAACACAACCTGCAGCACGCTGCCGCCATCCACCGCAACGTCCTCAAACACACACGCTCCCTTGTAGTATTCGATGCTCGGCACACTCCACGAGCCGTTCTGTACGGAGAACACGGAGCCGCCGCCAACACGCAGGTCCGACGCAAGAGCGTACATCACGTGCGTTCGCGACCTGACAGCGCAGTTGTCCATGTAGAAGACGCTGAACAGGTGCACGCCAAGGCCGCGCTCCACGAGGATCGCAGCGCACGATTCCCCGCCACACACCAGCATCGACCGCGTCATGACAAGCCGTGTCGACAGAAGCCGGACGCCATCCAGGACAAGCGCGGGGCCGTACCGAAATTTCTCGTGGCCACGGGTCGTCGGCACGTACTGCGACCCGCCAACCGTCGCACGCAGCGTTGAGTTCGCCAGCAGCACACTCGAGTTCGGCGGCATCGCGCCATGCAGCACAATCGTGCCCTCCATCGACGTCACATTCGTCATGTTGACGAGGGCGTGGGGCA
>NW_914654.1:0-1424 GCF_000209065.1 Trypanosoma cruzi
CGGCAGCACACCTTGGCCGTCTTGGTGTGCGAGCAGGCGATTGCAGTAGCAGTGGGGAGGATGAGGAGGCGGCAGAGTCCGCGTTGGAGGAGGTACGGCTGCGGGTGTCCCTGGAGGTCGCGGCGAGAGTCACTGCGTGCAGGCATGCCGTGGAGTCGCTTGCGGCGGGCGAAGATGGGATGCTTTTGGACGGCGTGACGACAGTGACTGCGGCTGCGCCCCTTGCGGTGCCCGTCATGGCGCTTGTTCTACCGCCGACGGAGCAACTTTTTTTTTGCATTGCGTACACCATTGGCGCAGCAATTCTGAGGGATGAACAGAACGAGCGACGTGCGGCTGCCACCACGAGTGGTACTGCCATTGTTGTCGATGATGATGATGATGATGGTGGCGGTTGGAAGGGCGAGTGGGGACGGTGGATGCGGCAGGAAAGCTGCATTGGCGGTGCTGACAACGCACCCGTTGGTCCCCGCCTGCTGCGATATCTGCTGGAATACGTCTTTTGTCCCGCTGAGTGTGAGAGCCAACGGAAGGGCGCTGCGGCACTTGTGCGGCCGAGCACGGTGCGGCGGTGGCTGGAGCTCGCGTTGGGCAGCGTGCCCGACAAGGACGGCGCCATGGATGCCATGATGACTCTCTACATGAATCGACGCTGAGACGCGTGTTGTTGTTTTTCATTCATGGTAGGTGCGAGGGTTGAAGGTGTCGGGTAATAATAAGAGTCACACTTGCGTGTGGGTGTCGGTGGGGAGGGAGTTATTGCACCTTTTTATTTTATTTTTGCAAATATTCTTTTTCCTGCTCTTCCACGTGCAGTTGAGTTGCACGAGCACGCACAAAAGCACAAACAGACGCACACACAAGCAAACATACAGCTGAACCAGGGGAAGGAAAATGAGAATCTTCAAGGATATTCTGACAAACGCCGAGGTTGTCTGCGACAATGACAGGCCCATGGATGTTGAGGGCGAAATTGTGTACGTCGTGAAGGGCAGCTACATTGAGGTGGGCGGCGAGGACTACGGCATCGCGGCGAATGTGGACGAGGACGCCGGCGAGGGCGCGAAGGGCGAGGTCGATGACAGCAGGCAGCGCGTTGTGGATGTGGTGCACAACAACCGCTACACCGAGACCAGCTACGACAAGAACTCGTACATGGCGCACATCCGCGGCTACATGAAGCAGCTCCTGGAGAGGATTGAGGACGAGGAGGAGAAGAAGAAGTTCCAGGCGAATGCCGCGGCATTTGTGAAGAGGGTGATCAAGGAGATTGACGAGTACCAGTTTTTCATCCCCGAGGGCAACGAGGAGGACCCCGACAACGGCATGATTGTGCTCTGCAAGTGGGACGGCGAGGTGCCGTACTTCTACTACTGGAAGGACGGCGTCAAGGGGGAGCGTGTGTAAGCAGGGAATAAATCGTC
>NW_914657.1:0-1425 GCF_000209065.1 Trypanosoma cruzi
TTCTGCTTCTCTGCTGTGTTCTTTTGTTTTGTGGCTTCACGTGTTTTACTCCTCTCTTCCTTTGCGTACTTGCAGGCACACACGAACACACGCACGCGGTGTACGTACTGCAGTGCACCTGGATGGTCCTTTAGTGCTCTGTGCCGGCAGTTGCATGCGGGTACTGCTTTTCTTCCGTGACCGTCGCAGGAGGAGCGACGGCGTGGGAGAGCGGCGCGATCGTGTTTTGTTGTGGGCGTGGTGCACTGCGTGTGATCGCCTGAAATGAGGCGCCGTGCCCCATTCACTGCGGAGTGACAATGTTGAGCCGCTTGCTGCGTGCCCATGATCTCATGGGACATGGCGTGGCACCGTCGGAGGGCTTCGTGACGCGGTTGCACTCGCCAAGAGACGGAAGAAGAAGCCGGACCCGCTGGACAAGCCGCTGTCTAGCCAGTTGTTGCTGGACGCGTTGGAGCGCGAGTACAGCAGCCCGGCCACTCTTGCGGTTGCTGCGCCGCACTTCTTCCAGCACTACGACGCCACCGGCTACACGGCGTTGTGGTGCTGCCACGAGCACGGGGAGGACAATGAGATGCGGTTCATGGCGGCGTGCCTGATTGGCGGATCCGTGGTTGTGCGCCACTCCTGTCGTACGAGGTGCCGGTGCGTGGCTGTGTGACTTGTCTCTCTTTCCTTTGCTTTCACTCTGCGTTGACGGGGAGTTGGTTTGTGCAGTAGGCTGCACGCGAGCGACAGGATTGGTGGCGATGATGATGACTGGCCGTGTGCCGCTGGTGTGTGCCCTCTGCGGCTCCGACTGGTTTGTCTCTTGTCGCCGACATCTGTCTGCTTCCCGGAGGAGGAATGGCTGTCGGTGATGCGACTTTCAGTCTTGGTGTGGCCCACACGGAGCGTTGGAGACGCAGCTGCGAGTGGCTTTCCGTGGCGCGGGTGGCCGCCCTGACGTGCTGCCAGGGTGCGGTGCCTCGCTGGGAGGGAGGACGGGAGCCCGCCGTGCGTCCCCTCGACGTGCTGCGGGCGTGATGTTGGCAGCGTGCGGCCGGTGAGTGGGGTGTTGTTGAGGGTGGCTGGGACGAGTGCGGAGCGATTCCCGCCCAGCAGCTGCAGGTGCCGACGTGCCTCTCCCGCTGTGTATTTGACGGCGGGGGATTCCCCGGCTGTGCGAGGTGATGTGCGCCGGCGGCGGAGCGGATGTGGCGGAGGAGACAACGGTGAAGTGGCTGGCGGCTGTAGCGCGTGGGTGCTGCGGAGGGCGGTTGTGGCCTTTCGCCTCCCGCTGGTTATTTTGTGTGTGTGGGCGTCGCCTGGTGTATGCTGACGCGTGGCAGAAGCACCCGCCGTGGCTCCTGCTGGTGGTGTGACCGTCGCTGTGTGTTCCCGGTGCAGTGATCTTCCTTCTGCTGTTCCGTGTGTCTGTGTGCG
>NW_914658.1:0-1425 GCF_000209065.1 Trypanosoma cruzi
CCGCGGCTGCGTGTGTGTGTGTGTGTGTGCGATGATATGAGTAATTTGCGTGTGTGCTATCTGCCTCTCTCTGCCGTTGCTTTCTTTCAGACTCTCTTGTGGCGCACAGCTGCTCCGCAAGTATAGGCGCTGCCAAACACACAAGCACATGCACACACACATGCCGTGTTTAAAACGCTGAGAATGCACGCACGCACAGGATTGTGGCTGCGGAGGCCCTCGCGAGGGGGGAAAAAGCCTGCATTTTGTTTTTTTTTGACATGTTGCTCGGTGTGTGCTGACGCGTGACGAATAACAACACGCCCCAATAAGCGGAAAAGAAGTAAAACAAAATGGCGCTGAGCGGCACACCGGTAAGCCAAAAATACGCAATCACCAATAAAAAAGCCGGCGATCACCCAGCAGGCACATCAAGCCTCCTAAAAACCAACCTGGAACAGACAAAAAAAAAGAGACAATCATAGAAAACAAAGATCCCCGCCCCCAAACAGGAAAAACATTAAAGAAAACGCGATTCTTTTTTTTGTCCTTACTGCCGGGGTTGGCCGCTGCAAGAAATAAAAAATGGTAGGGCGGTGGCCCCGGACGTTGGATACAACACGACGTGTCGAATTATCCAAGTTTGCAGCGGCTGCCCCGGACGTTAGATACAGGACGACGTGTCGAATTATCCAAGTTGCAGCGGCTGCCCCGGACGTTGGATACAACACGACTTATCGTAGTAACCACGCTGCGGTGGCCTCGGGCGTTAGATATATGACGACTTACAGTAGTAACCACGCTGCGGCGGCGCACCCTAAACATGTCGTTTTCGTTTTCCAGGGGACAACGCAAATGTGCTCGATTGTTCGAAGATCGAAATTAATACTTTACGTGAAAAGGGGTCGCGCGACCGCATTTTTATAGCTCAGTGGCAAACACGCTCACAATGTCATCCGGGGACGCGGGTTCGATTCCCGCAGAAGCCTAAGTTTTTTCCATTTTTTTTTTTGAATTCTTGTTTCATATTGCTTTTTAAACTTCTGGTTTGCAGGACGGTGTGCGAGTTCTGCAATCGCACTGATTCCATCTGTTTCGTGGTTTGTGCGGCTGCGGCTGCGGTGGTGGCCGCGTGAGAGTGAGTGTGAGAGAGCCATGCACCGCCCGCACACACACTCTTCCTTCTCTCTCTGTGTGTGTGTGTGTCCCCTTGCATGGACTCTCGCCCTCACCTCACCCCACGAGGCACACACAATAATGTGCCCATTGTATATATGCATGCACACCCATGCAGGCCCGTTGGTGCTCTCTTTTGCACGACACGCACCGCTGCCGTCCTGCCTGGCTGCATGGGCGGAGCACCGTAACTGTTTCTGTTTTGTTTTTATTGCATTGAGTGGGCGACCTCTCTCTCTCTCCCTCTGTGTGTGTGTTTTGCTTTACGGG
>NW_914659.1:0-1425 GCF_000209065.1 Trypanosoma cruzi
TGCTTCTGACCCCCACCATTCATAATTGAAACAAAAATTTAGACCACGACGTGTGATGCAGCAGCCGCTCGAAAACGATCAGCCGAGTGCAGTACCCGTGTGGGCAAGAGCTCGCGAAATTCCTCCAAGCAGCGGATAATTCAGGGTTGTTTGGTGTCCAGTGTATGAACACGCAAACAGATATTGACAGAGAGTGCCTCTGACCCCCACCATTCATAATTTGAAACAAAAATTTAGACCACGACGTGTGATGCAGCAGCCGCTCGAAAACGATCAGCCGAGTGCAGCACCCGTGTGGGCAAGAGCTCGCGAAATTCCCCCAAGCAGCGGATAATTCAGGGTTGTTTGGTGTCCAGTATGTGAACACGCAAGCAGATATTGACAGACAGTGCCTCTGACCCCCACCATTCATAATTTGAAACAAAAATTTAGACCACGACGTGTGATGTAGCAGCCGCTCGAAAACGATCAGCCGAGTGCAGTACCCGTGTGGGCAAGAGCTCGCGAAATTCCTCCAAGCAGCGGATAATTCAGGGTTGTTTGGTGTCCAGTGTATGAACACGCAAACAGATATTGACAGAGAGTGCCTCTGACCCCCACCATTCATAATTTGAAACAAAAATTTAGACCACGACGTGTGATGCAGCAGCCGCTCGAAAACGATCAGCCGAGTGCAGTACCCGTGTGGGCAAGAGCTCGCGAAATTCCTCCAAGCAGCGGATAGTTCAGGGTTGTTTGGTGTCCAGTGCATGAACACGCACACAGATATTGACAGAGAGTACCTCTGACCCCCACCATTCATAATTTGAAACAAAAATTTAGACCACGACGTGTGATGCAGCAGCCGCTCGAAAACGATCAGCCGAGTGCAGCACCCGTGTGGGCAAGAGCTCGCGAAATTCCCCCAAGCAGCGGATAATTCAGGGTTGTTTGGTGTCCAGTATGTGAACACGCACACAGATATTGACAGAGAGTACCTCTGACCCCCACCATTCACAATCGGAAACAAAAATTTAGACCACGACGTGTGATGCAGCAGCCGCTCGAAAACGATCAGCCGAGTGCAGTACCCGTGTGGGCAAGAGCTCGCGAAATTCCTCCAAGCAGCGGGATAATTCAGGGTTGTTTGGTGTCCAGTGTGTGAACACGCAAACAGATAGTAACAGAGAGTGCCTCTGACCCCCATCATTCATAATTGGAAACAAAAATTTAGACCACGACGTGTGATGTAGCAGCCGCTCGAAAACGATCAGCCGAGTGCAGTACCCGTGTGGGCAAGAGCTCGCGAAATTCCTCCAAGCAGCGGATAATTCAGGGTTGTTTGGTGTCCAGTGTGTGAACACGCACACAGATATTGACAGAGAGTACCTCTGACCCCCATCATTCATAAAAAGGAAACAAAAATTTAGACCACGACGTGTGAGC
>NW_914660.1:0-1425 GCF_000209065.1 Trypanosoma cruzi
TCCTTCGACAGCGGTGGGCGGACCAGTTGCACAGAAAACCGTGTCCGTGTCCACTCCTGGCGGATCCACGGTAAAACATGAGTCGAGCGCGAGATCTGGAGAGGATGAGGGGACGGTGGGAGGAACGGATGGGCAGGAGGGAATCCATTCACAGGACGGGGAAGTGAATGCCACGGCACTCAACAGCAGCCTCGGAAATTTGTCGCAGGGGAATAACAGCGATGCCGGCATCATGCGTGGGAGCGGACTGCTGCCATCGCTGCTTCTTCTTCTGTTGGGACTGTGGGGGTTTGCGGCTCTGTGAGGCGTGACTGGCTGCCGCGTGGGACAATTGCGACCTTCCGAGCACAGAATTACTATTCCCATGGGAACGAATTGCTTTCATAAAACATCTTTTCAAGTTTTTCTTTCTTTGTAATTTTTGTTTTTTCTAATTATTTTTTTTTTTTGCTTTTTTTCAAAATTCTTTTCTGTTTTTTATGTTTCTTTTTCTTTTTTCTAATCTCTCATCCCTCCTCTTTTTTGCTTTTGGGGGCAATCACTATGGACGTTTTTCTTTTCTACTCTTCCCTCTTTAATTGTTTCTTCTGCACTCTTCCTGTGAGGGGTGCCGTGTGTTTCCCGCCCAACTGCTCCACTCGCACACCCACCGACACGCTCACGACGACGGCCCTGTGCGCCTCGCCTGCTGCACGCATGAGGCGGGGCCGCGACGAACGGCGCGCTGAGGGAGCCGTGACGTGTGGGCGTGCGACGAGGGCCTGTGGGGCGGAGCACACATTTCTTCCCTCTTGTTTTGTTTTCTTTGCGGCCAGGGCTGGCAGACACCCGCAGCGCCACACACACAGCCACACCCTGCCGCCGTGTTTTTAAGATTTTTTGCTTTGTTTATTTTACGCGCTGGCAGTCCCGTCAGCAATTCTCTCCTCTCTGATGATTTCTTTCTTTTGCTGCGCTCACTCTCCCGATGGAGTGACGCGACTGCCGTCATTTCTGCGTGCTTCTCTCAGTCCCCACACACACGAGTGACTGTGCTCTGCGGGCCGCACTCGCACGCCGATGAGACGGCTGAGGGGAGCAGCAACACGCAGATGACCCATGAAAGATAAACGGTGTGCGGACACGCGGAGGGTCAGACGGCTGAAAGACATTTAAATATATTTTTAATTTTCTTTTGCGGGCAAAATATGTACAGACAGTTTGGTGTGGCCACAAGGCAGAATTTTAAAATTGTGTGGAACAGTAATGGACGATTTCTTTTTATTTATAATTATTTTGTGTGATGGGGTTTTATATAAGACGAAGGGGAAAGCTTTTTTTTGTTTTAAATAAATCTTGTGTGAATTGCCGCTGCTTGGGCTGCAGTGCAGTCATGAGTTTGAGCGTTCTTCTTCTTGTTGTTTCCGTTATGCGTCTTCGCTGTAC
>NW_914661.1:0-1425 GCF_000209065.1 Trypanosoma cruzi
GAGAAACGTTCCAAATTATATATATATATATCACCGCCCTAAACCCCAAACTTTTCTGCGCCGCCCTTCCGCCTTCTGTAAAGGGAAACAAACAAGCAACCCAAATGCCACAACAGAAAAGGAGCGGGGAAAAAACACCCGTAAAAAAAAGGTTGTCAAGAATTTTGTGCAGCCAACTCCTTTTCCAAACGCTTCACTTCACGCTCCATATAGGAAATACAGGCTCTTAGATGCCTCAAGGTAGGCTGCGCAATCAACTTCTCAAGAGTATATAGTTGAACCTCTTGTAGGGCAAAGGCTGCCGCCATTGCGTCAGGCGCATCCTTGCAACGCCGCCTAACCAGCTCCACTGCAGCATTGACCTCGGAACGGAATACATGAAGAAGACGGTGCGTAACTTCGCACGGTGGTAATGACCTCAGCGGCATACTTCCAACAGGAACAATCTCAATCTCAACCTTCTCATGCGTTTCGCCAGGACCTGTCTGAAAGCAGTGAATAGAAACGCCATTTCTGTTCGTCGCGTCGCTGTAAAAAACACTAAATATCAAACCAACCCAACCGCTTTCCATCTGCTGGTACGAGCCCTGGGAGCGAAGGTCAACCTGCGACGGGTATGGCGTGATGCGGGGGTGGCTGTGGTACCACCCAATCACGCGGGTATGATGTCCCACCTGTTTTGTGTAGCGCTCCGCCTCATCGGAGGCACCGGCAAGCATCTCTGGGGCAATTTCAACACGGTCGGCACGCCTCACACTGCGCTGCAAAATCCAAGCACCCCACACATTGGCACGCTTACGAACGGTGGACGGTGACGTTGGTGTTGGAGCATTCACATTCCCACCGAAAGATTTAGCACCTGTGGAAATTGCAGGAGAGACGGTTGCAGCCACCCTCACCGTCTCTGAGGAAATAGCAGCCGTCGTACCACAACCGTGATGCACGGTGACCTCCCCAAGTAGCAACCCCATCACCTCTTCTTGTTCCGTCGTAAAGGCATGCGCCAGGCACGCCTGTATCACCGTATCCGCGACACAAACCTTTTCAAGCGGGGCTCTCTTCTCCATTTGTATCGTCGCTGCACACACTCGCCAGCGTCAAAAACTAAACCAATCTAATAATAACAGCCTCCCACCCCCATGAAACACAAAACAAACACAAACAAAAAATAATAACAAATAAAGCGACCATAAAAAAATTAAAAGAAAAAGCGAAGGGTGGACACAAATATGCAAACAAAAACTATTTAACATACAAAAATGTGTAAAAGAAAAACAAAAGAATTCATAAATAATCGAAAAGAAATTAAAGCAGAATAATCCTCTGTGCCGCTCGCCGGATCCTGAGTTTATCGATGGTAGAAAACAACCAGATAGGAATACGAAAGGATGAGTGGGACAAGAGTGGATTCACCACACCCTCAAA
>NW_914662.1:0-1425 GCF_000209065.1 Trypanosoma cruzi
CCCCCCAATCCTTGCAATGGGGCTTCATAAATAGCAAGTACATGACCCTGCACCTCAACAAGACTGGGACCAAGAAGCAAGCCATATTTACCACCAGCGTCAGAAACATCCTCCCACATGTCAAGCTTTTCCTTTTTAATCCCCATCAACGCAGCAACTGTATCCCTTACATTACTCCCCGCAGCGCGTGCACCTCCAACTTCACAGTACATCAACACGACAAGGAGAAGCAAACACACGCCGGGACATGCTGGGCCTCTGCCGCTCACTCTCTCTTCCTTCCCTCCTCCTTCCGCTGGATCCGGTCACGCGGCAAAGGTTGTGTGTGCGGTGTGCCATGACTGCAGCAACACGTGAGAGCATATAAATATGTGTGTGGGCGGGGTGTGTGTTGTTTGTCCTTTCAGAGCCTTTGAATCTCACAGTAGCGTTTAGCGTTCGTTTGCTTTCCTTCCTAGCGTGTCTGTGTCCAAGAAGTGGAGAGAACAGCAACAGCAGCAACACATCAGACACGTCACCGGGGTTAGAGCACATCACTCATGCAAAGTGCGGGACAAAAGAGAGTCTGTAAGGGACGGCACGGGGAACCATCGCATACAGAAAACAGCAACAACACGGCAAGTCACAGAAGAAGACAACACACACACAAACACAGAGAGAGATATGCAAGCGGAGTTTTTATTATTCGGCAACGCCATTCAAACTCCTGCCGAAACAGTCCGCAAGTGATACAGTGATCGGTCACACGCTCCCGGTGCACCGCTGCGGCAAGGACGCGGACACAAACAAAAATATGTGCACAAACGTGGGCAGAATCAATCCAGAGCACCGCCACACGATATTCGCTCTCTCGGTCCATCCCACGTCCCGCCTCAAAAGGCCGCGGCAAACACCAAACCATAAAATAATGAGGCGGCGGAAACAACTTCCCTGCAGGCCATTCAGGGCTCCACAGCAACGCCACCAACAGGAGCGTGCAACCCTCTGCCTGCAGCAGTGCAGGCCTCTTTGCTCCTGGCCTCTCGGGGCGTTGAACACTACCCGACCATCTCGCGCTCACAAAGCAAGCCGCACGCAGATGCCATTCATTTTCTCCGCGAATGGTGTTGCCGCACTCAATCATGTGCAAATAATCCACAACTCATCACCCAAAGTTTCTTTCCATTGCCACAAAAGAAAAAGACAAAAATATTTTTAAAACCTAACATAAATACCACTTCGCCCTAGTCACTGCGCATTGCCCCGCACACTATCGTTGTTACTTGCCCCTCCGCTCCCCTCCCATCCCATTCCCGCCTGCCAGGACGTGCATCACAGTCGCAATCCCGCCCAAGAAAGACTTTACCACATGCTGGTACGGGCCACATTTTTCCCTTTGCATCCCGGGTCTTCCGCCCACAGGAGGGCAAACAGGGGGATTGCGTG
>NW_914663.1:0-1426 GCF_000209065.1 Trypanosoma cruzi
TCCCGCGTCATGGCGTGTGGTTTCGAGCTGCCCTTATTCGCAGCTCCTTGCGGCGAAGTATTGCTCATCCAAACGTCGATGGTGCGTGGCAGGATGGCGGAAAAAGCCAATAGGGCCAAGCGTACCGCGCGCCTCGGCCTGCATGATGCGAAAAGGCATCTTCTTCCATTTTCCTCCGGCAATTTTAACGTTGCTTGAATCTGGAATGAAGACGGCTCCCCATCCATGGAGCGATGCGTCCCTGATGATGGCGGCCGACGCCTTTTCCGTGGGCTCGATGATTCGCTTACGGTTGTATCCTCGATGATGTGTCGCAGTCTCTCGCCCAAGCCAACCGCTGCCGGCTGAATTTTCGTCGGGGATGTCTCCTGCACAATCCCCCGGTCAAGTGCCGATAATCGTCGTTGCACTGCCTTGATGAGAAAGCAGTAGACACATAAACACGTGCCCAAAATGGCCGCCACATACGAAAAGCGTGACGCCACAACCTCCATTTCCGCGATGGTTAAAGAATTCAGCGCCGGCATGGCGCGTAAAGACCGGACAAACTTCTCACTCAGGGATACCGCACGGTGAGTGTGATCAAACTGCACCCCCAGGAAGGTGTACTGCGCAGCACCCGATTCGCGATCCTCTCCTATCGTGGCGCGACGGCCGTCCGCATTACGAAGCACTTGGGCTTCCCACCGTGTCACATCGCCTATCGACCCTGCAATGCGTATATTATCGATCCAAACGTCGACACGCACCAATGGAGGTGCAGCCCAGAGGGGGCGAACCACCGTCGTCACCCCCGCAATCGCCAAGGTAATAATAATCTGGAGAGTTTCTGGGCCGGCCTTGTATGCCATTGGGAGCCGTGTCGGCTCCACCAGCGTGCCGTCCTCCACGCGGCATCGAAAGAGATGCCGAGTCTCCCGCGGTAAAGGGACTTGCAAAAAGGACGCCTTTAAGTCCAGGCAGGAAGCGGCCTCAGCCATCACAGGCGGCAAATAATGGGAAATGTGTAGAAGAGGAGCATCAGCCTCGTAAGCGTCGTGTCTGTTCCTGTCGCGTGGCCACGCGATCCATCGTCGTCGCAAACCGGTGGGTTTCTCCTCCACAACCAAAAGGGTATTATCTATCCGCCTGTTCTTGCAGAAAAAGCGTCCTCGATTATTCCCGCTTCCTTCAGCAATCGCGCGTCGGCGACTGGAATCCTCCGTGAGCTTTCGCGCGCCTTGCCGGAGGAGGGCAGAGGGAAAGGGGACCGCCCGACGAGTCCCCATACTTGCACGAGTCTCTCCAGGGTGGCCGGGTGCAACCGGCTCTGGATCCACTCCAGATTCAACACGGGCACGTTGACTTGTTGCTGCGGCGGGATGGTTCGTGCGTCTTGTGGAGTGGCCGGACGCGTCCTTGGCTCGCGTCGCGTTATAGTAGCAGC